>NC_136415.1:74537678-74667678 GCF_051521515.1 Lactuca serriola | reverse complement strand
AGTGTTATAAGTCTCAAGGGTTGCATCTAAGTGTTTTAAAGAAAGGCTAGTGTGTTTGGGGTTCAAGGGTAAACTCCCTTGGAGTTTACGGTTTTCATGACCATTACCCAAGGAGTTTACGGCAGTAAACTCAAGGGTTTACGATCGTAAACTCTACACTTTATGACCATTTGTTGGTTTGAAGTCTTCTAAGCTATTCCAAGCATTCCTACTTCATGATTTAGCCTTAGGAAGTGTTGTGTGGCATCAAAACACTCCTAAATGGAGTTTACGGTCTTAGGACCATTTCTCCATGAGTTTACTACCTTAAACTCATGAGTTTACTACCTTAAACTCACAAGTTTGGTATTTGGCGGTTTTCAAGTCCTTAGCTCAAACATGACACTAGTCTAGGTTAGATTTAGACATAAGGAACAACCGTGGGACATTTATGGGACATTTACACACTTTTTGGGGTGTTTACGGTTTTGGGAGGTCCCCAAACCGTAAACACATAAAAATGGAAGTTTTTGGTGCTTTTTGTGTGATAAACTCATCAAGGATGGATCTAGACAAGTCCCTAAGGCATTGTGAAGCATCTAGACACCCTAAAGCACCCTAAGGCACTATATTTGGTGTTTATGCTTTTAGGAGCCTACCAAAACCGTGAACACCTTGTTCTTGGTGTTCTTGGGACTTTTCCTTGGTATAAACATGTATAGCTAGCTTTAAATGACTCTAGGATTGAAGTACCTACATTGTGGAAGCTTGAAATGAACTTTAAGTCCAAGAACACTAGTGTGTGTTCTTGGTGTTTTGGAAAAACTAGTCAAAACACACAAATGAATGGATTAAAGGATGTACAATCACTAGATTAAGTGATATACTAACTTGAAAGGGTTAGAACACTTACTAGTTTGAAGATCTAGAACAAAATCTAGGATGATACTTGAGAGAGTTTGGAGTTTACTCTTTTAGTAAATGAAGAGTAAACACAAATGACTAGTTTTTGGGGAGTAAAATCCTACATAGGTATGAGTTCACGGTTTTTGGGTGATTTTTCAACCCAAACACAAAAGTTTGGTCGGGAATTTCTAAGACGTGAAGTGTTTGCGGTTTCTAAAAAATCAAAATCCAAGACGGCACTTTCTTTCACCAGTTCGTGTAAAAATAATATTAAAATAATCAAATGAACTTATTTTTCCCAAAAACAAGTATAAGTGAACTTGACTAATAATATGAAGTGATTGACTGCTAGGGTTTGACCGAATGAAAATTTCGAGTTGTCACAGTATCAGAGAATTTGATTTGTGAGCAAGTTTTCGAGTCAAATTTTATTTCGAAGTTTTTTGTGTCTTTCATATTTCTACATTGAGTTTTTGATCATTTTCACATTTTGCAAGCGTTCTTATAAGATTGATCACAAGTTCTTTGTTCAAATCATCTTTTTGATTTCAAATCCGTTTTAATCTTACATATTCGTTTTGTAGTTTTGATTTTGTCCCAAAATTTCTCTGAAAATGTCAAAAGAAGATTCACATTCAATTTCCTTTAATCTCCATGGTAGCATTGGATATACCACTCGTATTCCAATTATATATCCAGAACATTACAAAGTTTGAGCAATTCATTTTGAAGATTATGTCATTGGTATCAAAATCACAGTTCAAACATTTGGCATGTGATTACAGAAGGATCCTATAAGTCATCAAAAACTAAAAAGATTGGATATACCACTCGTATTCCAATTCTTTATCCAGAAGATTACGAAATTTGGGCAATTCATTTTGAAGATTATGTCCTTGGTATCGAAACTCACACTTCAAGCATTTTGTGTGTGATTACACAAGGATCCTATAAGTCATCAAAAACTAAAAAGATTGTGTCAACTAAAAAAGATCTAGACAATCTCATTGTTGATGGTATTGAAATAGATGAAAGAGAATTGTTGATGAACAATTTGAAAGCTGTAAGAATCTTAAGGTTTTCTCTTCCTCGAGACACATTTTGTTTGGTAAGTTCTTTCCCTACAGCTAAGCAAATTTGGGATATGTTGAAAGAGTTATATTTTATTGATGCTGACTTGACTCATTCTGTTAAAACTACTCTTTTATCAGAATTTGGTTCTTTTGAGAAGAAACCTGATGGGACTATTGATCAATCTGTTAATTGTTTTAACCATTTGTTATGTAGAATGCTTAAGCATGATTTGAGCATGAAATCATTTGAGTAAAAAGTAACTATTCTCAATGGTCTGAGATCCGAATGGAAATTTATTATATCCAATATCAATGGTCATGAACTGTTCAAGGACTATTCGCTTGCTAAGATGGTAGGAAATCTAAAATCACATGAGAAATAGGTTCTCAACGATGAAAAAACTGTTCTAAATTTTGGTCCCTTAGCGTTTGTTGCAAAAGCAGAAGGATCAAAGAACAAGGTGTCCAAGGTGATTGAAGATGATTAGGATTCTTACAGTACCGATGAAGAGCTCACAAGCGAAATCATAGCTCTTATGGTCAGTAACCCTAAAAAGTTTTTCAAGAAACATTTCTCCAAGTTCAAGGGTAACAAGTTCAAAAGAGAAGATAATGGATGTGGGAGTTTCAAGAATCAAAACTCTAGTTTGGAAAAGATAAAAGAGGAAGGATACAAATCGTATCAAAAAGAATATGAGAAAAGTGAGAAAAAGCTACTTGGAGACTGAGGATATGACTGTAATTACTGTCATAGAAAAAACACTTCAAAATGGAATGCGTGTTAAGGAAATTGAATGAGAAGAAAGTAAAATCAAAAGAAGAAGCCTATTACACACAAAATATTGAAGATCTTCGCAAGTATAATTCTACTGGGAAAGCATTGATTGTAGTTGAAGATGAAAGTGATGACGGCGAAGTTGAAGTTTGGTCGACAGATTCGGAAGATGAATAGGTGAGGAAGACTACTCATGTTGAATGTTTTGTTGTGATAAAGGAAAAGGTTAATAAAGAAGTTGATGTCATTGGTATTGCGAAAGGAGGAACGTGTTTAATGGTTGGAAGTGTGAGTTCGGAGAGTCATGGTTATTTCACTGATGAAGGAGCCAAGTCGGATGCTTGTTTTTCGGCAAAGAATGTTCGTGAGCACATCAAGAGAGTGAGAAGGTAACTGATAAGGTATATTCTATTCTTAAATCTCTTCATATTCTTGTTTCTCATTGTGCTTCTGAACTAATTGATTTATGTTATACAATTTTTTGTTTTAAGTGAAAGCTTGATAAGCTCTCGTATTAAAAACTCCGATCTTAATGATAGTCTTAGTAGGAACTCATTTAGGAGCGAGGAAAGGAGAATGAAAATAGAAGCTCTAAAAACCGAGCTCATTAGACTTCAGGATGATGTAATTGTTTCAAAGAGAGATAATAGGGTTATGTTAAAACAACAAAACATTTTTTCTCTATTGCTAGACGTTTGTATAACAATATCTCTCAACTTTACCTTAATTATGAAATTTGTGAAAATTGCATAAAATGAGTTTACATGTTCTTGAGTTTAAGCAAGATGAAATTGATGTTGATGTTATAGATGTGAATATGTGCTCTCGTCAGACGAATCTTTACATGATTCGTATAGAGTTGGTTTGGAAAAGATCGAGGAATTTATAAAGTCAAAAGAAAACAAATTAATGATGAAAAATATTTTAACAAAAGATGATAAACAACAAAATCAAAATAAATTCAATGGAGAAATATAACTCATTGTGTCAGAAAATTGAAATTGGAAGAAAATCAATCTTATGTGAATGAGTCCGATTTTGATGAAAGTGAAATGAGTGAAATTTATGTTAAAGATGAAGCTAATTGTTTTTCTTTGGTGAAAGATATTGTTGAATAAAAAAGAAAATTGTTTTCTGAAAATTCAAATGAATTTCAAAAGATTGTTGATAATCAAGGTTTAAAGAATTTGAATGAAAAATTAGTTCTTTTTCTGAAAGTTAAATCAACCTCGACTCAAGTTTTTGGTGAGAAAGGACTAGACAAAGATGATCCATTCGAATTAACATCAATGGTGAAGACTGATAATTCTAACTCATGTGAGGATTATTTTTTGTCTAAACCAATTGAAAATGCTGAGGAAACAACATGTATTTTAGAAAAGACTTCTTGGAAAATCAAAGGAATATACGTTTCAGAACCATTGAATGTTGTGAAAAGTTCAAAAATGGTTGACATTTCATAAGGAACTGAAATTGAGAAAAGCAGTTTGGAATATATCGTTTGAGATAAATCTAAAATTGTGAAAAATGATTAAGAAAAGGTTGTTGTGAAAAGTGACTAAGGAAAAATCCAAGTTGGAAAGTCAATTTCTTCAAAAAGAAAAATTAAAGAACGAAAAGAGAAAGGCAGTGAATGCAAGATACAAAAAGAATTTCAAAGAAAGAAAAATTTTTGGAAACAAAAAGAAAACTCATCATGTTTTGTTAATAATCAAAAGAAATTTACATCTTTTTCTTCATCACATAAAGTTGATCGAAAATTCATCAGTTCATCACAACCGAAAAATGCGAAGTCTTATTTTGTTTTTCCAAATTCATTTTACTCAAAGGTTTCAATAACAAACAAACCAATTTCAAAATAGAACACAAGTTTTTTTTAAAGAAATCAATTTCGGATCAATAAGCTATTTCGAAAAATTATGAGGCAAATTTGAAGATAGAAGAAGAAGAATTTTTGAAGAAGGTTAATCTAAAAATAAAAGCATTTATTCAAACAAATTCCCAATTTTTGAAATAAATTTGTGACAACAAAACTCAAGTTTTCAAGAAAAAATTTGATGAGAACAAAGTTTTGACTACGAAGTCCTTTTGGACTGATAAGCCTAAGATCTTTGATGTTTTAGTTTGAAAATTAAAATTCTCACAAGGGCCCAAGATGGTTTGGGTTACTAAACTTTTGTAATTTTGCAAGTGATGTATGATGCGCAGTATTATTCGGAATGGTATATAGATAGTGGTTGCTCACGTCACATGACAAGAAGGAAGTCGCAATTAAGGGAACTTCAGAGTTCGAAATATGTTGGAAGAGTGAAATATGGAAAGAATGAAAACGGAGAATAATGGTGAACCAGGACGGTAATCCGAGGAAATCGATTACCGGCCTGGTA
Organism: Lactuca serriola; assembly: GCF_051521515.1. Taxonomy (NCBI): domain Eukaryota; kingdom Viridiplantae; phylum Streptophyta; class Magnoliopsida; order Asterales; family Asteraceae; genus Lactuca; species Lactuca serriola. The sequence continues at coordinate 74,662,558 of NC_136415.1, read as the reverse complement.
CTTACTAGACCGACGTTATAGACACCATGACTTTTTACAAACGAATATAAATTCGAATACATCGTACACAAATATCGGAACCATATCCCATGAAACATGCAAAATAATTGGTATGAAACAATAAAATAACAAGGAAATGACAAGAGATATGCATGCTTGTAGACTGTATAATAGATAAAGGACTGGTCAAGACTATAAACTCTACTAACAACGAGCAGCCTACAAAATACCCCAGAGACATGATATCCAATGTAGAGTATTGTAAGTCAAAAAAAGAGACATCATACATAGGATTAAGGCAACACTAAGAATTACAATCTAATTTCTTTCCTTCTTTTTCAATAGCATAAAACACACACTCTCGAGATTAAAAATGCTTCACAAGGTGGATCAAGGTTGCAAAAACGTATCAAGAGGATGAAGGTTGATGAGGTAAGGGGAAATGAGGCTATAATGGGGTTTAAATATGAGCCAAACCCTAACAATTAGGGTTTGCATGCCTGGCACGTACGCCTTGCGTACATATGTATGCCCAATGTACTAGGGCACACATGTCTAGCATGTACGCTATGCGTACATATGTATGCCCAACGTACTAGGGCATGCCCTAGTATGCTCAGTGTACACACGTACGCATGGTGTACTGCCTCAACCCCCAATATTATGAAAATGCCACTAGGGCCTTAATTGCAAACATTCTTGCACTTAGAATCCAAATTACAATATAATAAAATTATAGGGTCAATTAGAAGTACCTTATCATCTAGATGTTACACAAAATATCAGATGGGGGCTGATGAGCGAATGATAAGTGAGGCTAAAATGGTGTTTATATATGGACCAAAACCTAAAAAATAGGGTTTGGAGTTTCTCCACGTACGCCCAGCGTACGAGGTGTACACTCAACGTACTAGGGTCCACCCTAGTACGCTCCGCGTACACATCGTACGCCCAACGTACTACTCTAATGCCCAAATTACCAAAATGCCACTGTGGGCCATTTTGTACTCTTTCTTATACTCACGGACCAAAATGCAACAATTAATCATACATATGGTTACAATTGAAAATACCTCAGCATCGAGATGTTACACACGTGAATGTAATGTGGCTATAAACTTATACATATTTCTACATAACTTGTTCTGAGTGATGAAAGGGTAGTGTTTATAGCCTCACAGTAAAAGAAACTAAAGTAGTGACTATAAGTAATGTATGGTGATAATTAGTGTTTTTTATGTGTGTTTAAAATTTTATAATGGTCATGGAAAACAAAAAATATATGGTTGTTTGTAGTTTATGGTCACGTTTAAATTGTTTATGTGTGTCGAAAAATAAAAATACTAATGCTAAATGAAAAACATGTGATTATACGTTATTTATGGTAATTGTTTGAGAAGAAAAAAATGTACGACTATAAGTATTTTATGGTCACTGTTAAAAGAAAAGGACATGATGGGAACACTATTTAAGCTAATGCAAATGAAGTAACATAAATTATGATGAAAAATGCTAATAAAAACTACCCTAAAAGATGCATAGATGAAATCTATAAAATATCCTTAAGCTTAAACCTTACTTGCCATCAAGTAATAAGAAGATTAAAGATAACTAAAATGGAAAGATGTGGATGACATAAAAAGAACTTAGAATAAGAACTAAATAAGTTGAAACTTAAAACATTTCACTCTTTTTTTTTTCTCACATGATCAGACTTTACACTGAGGGAAGTTCCACTAAAGTCACTACCTAGACAACCATCACAATACATTCCATCCTTCACAAACTCCCAAATCAGGAAGAAGCTCGACGGTGTAAACCAATAAACCAAGGTAACTTTTATTTAAATTTTATATCTTAACTAGCTGTAACATCCCGAGTTCAGGAGTGCAAGTTCAGGGTTCAAAGTGAAAATGTAAATGGTCAACTCGGCGAGTCCATGGGTGGACTCGGCGAGTAGGGTCGTGATTCTGATCGCGTGTTAAGTGGCCAACTCAGCGAGTCGGTGGCTGGACTCGGCGAGTTGGTGTTGTGTGGAGAAAACCCTAATTCCGGGGGTTAAGCCCTATATAAAGGACATAATACCCTCTCCCCAGCCTCCTTACTCTCCCTTGAAGTCCAGAAACCCTAATATGCGTTTGTGAGTGAATTAGAGAGCATTTGGACCTTGAAGGTGTGTTTGTGGAAGAGATCTTTGAAGGCTAAGAGGCTTGGAGCAAGGGGCTTTGCAAGGTTTTGGCTTATTCTTCTGTTGGAGTCTTCTTTGTAGGTAAGGATTCGTTGTTTGAGCTATTATCCATCTAGATCTATCATTTGTGGGATTTTTGGGAATTTATCTAGTGCTATCTTGAGTTTGGAGGTTGGATCTGAGGTTGCTACCTCAGATCTAGAGTAGTGATGATCCAAAAGAGCATAAAGTCCCTGTTCAAGAGCTCCTGATGAAGCCTTTTAGTCCAAACCCTAGCCCTAGAGTGTATTATGCTTAGATCTCCCTGGACTCACGTAAAGTTTGCCACTTTACATGATGGATGGCTTGTATAAGAGTAGATCTATGGATTGGAGACCCTGCATGGCTTGGAAAGCCTTTGTATGGGTTAAGAGTTAGTGGTACTCGGCGAGTCACATGGGTATACTCGGCGAGTTGCATGAAGATAGGCAGCAACTTGACGAGTTGGAAGAACAACTCGGCGAGTTGGTTGAAGATAGCCTTGGACTCGGCGAGTCTGGTCGTGAGGTCCTAACCTTTTTCTGGTTAAGCTGTGAATCGGTGAGTCAAGGGATGACTCAGTGAGTTGAGTACGGATAGACTCAGAGTTGTGGGACTCGGCGAGTCTTGGGGCGACTCGGCGAGTTGAGTCGTGTTATGGGAGTTTCAGAGCATGGGGACTTGACGATTCAGCGGGTTGACTCGGCGAGTAGAGTCAGTCAGGAGGTTGACTTTGACTTTGACTTTGACCAAGTGTTGACCAGTTGACTTCCAGGGGTATTTTGGTAATTGTTGGCATTATTTTGAGTTCAGTGGTTTGGTGTTGGCAGGTGGTGGAGATCGTGTCAGTGGTCGGAGCAGCTCGGTCTTGTCTTTGCAGTCAGCAGTTGCGAGGTGAGTTATCCTCACTATATCGACAGGGTCTACGACACCAAGGCCGGCCCTTTATCGAATTGTAATCCAGGTATCATTGTTATGTTGTTGCTTTGCTATGTTTGCATCCTGGTAGTTAGGATGGTATATGTTAGAGACCTGGTTAAGGTCAGTATCCTGGTATATAGGATGATGCTATGCTAGTGACCGATTAGGTAGGTATCCTGGTTAAGATGATGTTATGATATGTGATCGGCTAGATCGGTTTGATTGGATGTGAATTGTTATATGATTGAATGTTTATGTGCATATGGTTGTTGGACTGAGGTTGGGTTGAGGCGGGTCCTGCTTTGTGCTGTAGGCCAACATACCCAGGGCGGACCGGTTATCCCGAAGGCCCATCGAGCGGTCCAGATAGGCTGTAGGCTCCAAGAGGGCAGACCAGACGTGCTGAGGCTCGGAGAGTGGACCAGGCCGACTGAAGGCCCGGTGCGGGCGAACCAGTCATACTGTAGACTCAGAGAATGGACCAGGTGTAACGCCCGCAGATCCGGGCTAGTCAATTTAGAGGCAATAGGGTTCGAAAACGACTTTTCGACAAAAAGATTATTTAGAATAAATAATCTTAACCAAGTTGTAGAATATGTCACAGGGTTTCCGTACATATAAAGAACGCCGAAATCCGAGTTATAACGAAGAAGTTATGACCCGTCGAAGTTTCGCGACGGAACCGGCTCGATACCGGGAGGCGTTAATAGTGAATTTACAATAGAGAGAGATTTAGCATTGGCGCTCTAAACAAAAGTCATAGAATATGTTAAACTAAGAACTTCGATAAAAAGAACGCCCAAATCTGACTTCGTATGAAGAAGTTACGATTTTTCGAAGTTTCGGATTAGCAGTGTACAGCCCGAAATTCGAGTATTAGATCGAGCGATTTTTAGCCGACACAACCTAAACGAGAATCGAAGATCTCATTATTAGTAGCGTAACAATAAAAAGACAGACGAAAATGGACATCGGATGAAGAAGTTATGAGATTATAACGGACCAATCCTGTCCCGGCCTGTTAAAAATATAACTTTAAAAAATAAATTCAAAATTAGCCGACAGAGTCTAAACGAAAGTTGTAGAGTGCGTCTCCACCTAGGCATGGATATAAAGAAAGTCAAAAACGGAGTTCGTATGAACGAGTTACAAATTATAATAGCATATTTACGTATTAAAATAAAGTATAAATCATATATATGTACACATATATATACATATGTATATATCATTAGAAAGGTATCGACGATGCGGTCATTATAAGACTAATGTTGAGTTCTTTCGACATTAGTTTAGTACAAATATCTTTAAATCTATTTAAAATAGTATTATAAAGGGGTGTTTAGTTGTTTATATAACTATAAGGTCATTAAGTAATTATAGGGGGTAGTTTTTGTAAATTCAATTACTATAAATAAGAGGCTTGGGCTCTCATATTTCTTGCACCATTCTCTTGATTCAAGAGTCTTTCTCTCCTTATCCCCCGAGCATTTCGGTCCCTCGTGATTCGACTTCTCTTTCTGTAGTTTTAGTATAGTAAGGTGAGCGCTGAGGCGCTGCACGAATCTTTCTTAGAAAGATTCAGCGACGAAGTTCTGCCCCTACAGAGCCCGACTCCTAGCAAAAATCCCCTTCTAAGTAAGTTATGCTTACCCTATTTTAAATATAGTTTATATTTAAAATTAGTATTGTTATTATAAATTTATAATAAATATTTGAGCTATTATTATGACTTATATAAGTGTCGTTATAATATCTTTTTAACTACTCGCGGTACGGAGAATCTGGTTTAAAGGGCTGCATAGGGTTGTTGGATTTCAGAAGTGCTATATGCCAAAATGGTCCTGCCCTCCGGTGTTTTATGTCTGGCCCATGTCTGTACATAGTGGTTGGAAAGTATTGTTTAAACGCTTATATAATAATAATAATAAGACTAATAATTAGTCACGGTAAATATTAGACTAAAATCTAGTGGTAATAATACTAGGTTTCGTCGAAGGAAATTATTTTAAAGTAAACGAAGCGCTGTCCGAGTACCGAGTCACCACCTTCTCAAGTGAGTGCATAGTTACTTTCATCTTACACATAGATATAAAGTATTTAATATATATTACGTGTTGTGAGTGCATAGTTACTTTCATCTTACACATAGATATGAAGTATTTAATATATATTACGTGTTGTGAGTGCATGGTCCCTTTCATCTTACACATAGATATGAAGTATTTTATTATAAATTGCGTGCTATGTGTGCATATTGTCTGAATACTTGCTGTCTATGCTGGTGAAAGATTTTTATACATGTTTTAAATGATGTAAACTATATAAAGTATTTTATATCTACAAGATATGTTGGGTAAAACATGGGTAGATGAATGATGAGGGATAAAAGCTGAAATAGAGGAACATTAGTAGCATGGACCTAGTGCCCTATAGGTATACATTGGCATCAGTGGACCTAGTACCCTATAGATGAGCACTGGCAGCTGCGCCACAACCCGTAGATGTTTTAGATCTACGGTAAACGTCCTAGCAGCTGCGCTCTAAGGACAGTATCGGCAACTGTGCCTAATAGGGAGCCTTATGACCATGACAGTGGCGCTAAAAGGTCAATACCGGCAGAAGAGCCAAGGAAATGTCCCAATTCTGGCAGCTGCGCCTAAGTGACAAGATTAGCAGCTGCGCTTGACCAAAGTATCATTGGCAACAATGGACTTCATGTTGTTTCCTTAGGATGATCCTTAGGAATGAATGAATGAGAAATAGCTGGTTCTTAGGGTAGATCCTTAACAATAAAGAAGATAATGGGGATGGGTAATTGGGTTGATTGTTTGATTGTTAAAACATAATAAGTATATTATTGTGGGTTGAAAACCCTATGTACTCACCAGGTTTCCCAACCTGACCCACTCAGTTTATTTATATCACAGGTGTCGATATGAAGTGACATTACACTGAGAGATTTAAAGAGATGTAGATCACTAGTGTAAATAATTGTAAGTTCTGTTTATGCTTATGTTTCTGTATTAACGATGACATCCCAAACGTTTTAAAATGAAATAAATACGTTTCTTCGAAAATGTTTTAATAACGTATTTACCATGTTTTTCTGGGAACAAATTCCGCAACATTTTTATAAAATGAAGTACTCTGATTTTTATAAAGCATAAACAAAAATCGGTCTTTTCTGGCCGTGATTTTTGGGGATGTCACACCAGGTGGATTGAAGTCTCGGTGCGGGTGGACCAATCACTCTGTAGACTCAATGTATATGACTAGACTCGGAGGGTGGACTAGGTGGACTGAAGGCCCGGTAGGGCGGACCAGTCACACAGTAGACCCGAAGTGCATGGCTGTTATGTGTTCTGTTATGATATGGCATGTTATGTGTATGGTATATGTGGTTGGTATTTTGGGGGTATCTCACTAAGCTTTCGAGCTTACAGTTGTGGTTTAAATGTTTCAGGTACTTTAGGAGACCGTGGCAAGGTAAAGGCGTGATCGTACCGCTTCTCATGTTCTTGTTTTATGATATGGTTCTGGGAATACTTTGATAATAAATGTATTGAAAACCTTTTTGTAATAACTTAATGAAACTGGGTGGTTTTTGAAAAGTTTAAATTGGGTTGAAATTTTTAGAGCGTTACACTAGCCTTGCTCATGTGGATAGCATGTTTCAGAATTTTATGTCCTTAAGACTAAATAATTAAGAACCAGACTCAATGCATCGTTACCCAAATTTGAGCATAAAAGTACAGCCTAAAAATCTTCATTAAGTCCAAACCCATCATGAACTGGGAAAACCCAAATCACTTTCAAATCTCAAATCGAATCACTTCATAAACCTCAATCGCTCCAGATCACATCGGTCTTCAAGTCTACATAATATGAAAAATTCATAACTTTTGAATTTTCATATCTAAATCTATCTCTCTTTTTATAATCGAAAAATGATTATAAAACTAGGGAAGTCAACGGGGGCAAACAGGACGGGGGTGCATCCCCTGCCCCCACCCCCGAAATGTTCAACCTTCTTACCCCCGCCCCCGCCCCTGAATCCCCTTTATTACCCCCGCCCCCACCCCCGATTGATTTTGGGCTGTCTTTTTTTTTTTGGCTAAAAGAAGTTGTTATTTATGCTAAAAGAAACTATTTTTTAGATAACAAATAATTATGTATACTAGAATTTTATATGTTAAAAATAAAAAAAGTTATGACATCTTAAAAACATTATACTAACAATTTAAAAACATGTTTTTTTGATGAATTTTGGAAGCTCAAAATCATGTAATAGTTTATTATATTTATATATTTAATATATGTAAATATATGTGTAATTTATTAACGGAGTCCCCATAGGGGTTTCGGGACGGGATTGCCTATCCCCGCCCCCTCCCCCGAAATTAAAACGGGAGTTAACCTTGCCCCCGCCCCCGATTTTTTAAAAAATTCCCCCAAACGGGATGGGGTCCCACGGGACTTTTTGACATCCCTATATAAAACCGGAAAGGGAATGAGAAAGCGCCCAATTCAGAATTTTCCATACAAAAATCTCCTTTAACACATGGCATAAACGTTTTGCATAAATCTGGAAAATCCAAAAATATCACAATTTTAGGATTTGATTCTTCTCAGACTGCCTTTGACGAATTTTCAAAAAATTGGGTAGAAACTGTCAACTTCGAAATTTTGTAGTGACCCGTTGCACCCAAAACAACCTTAAATCTGAAACTTTAACCCAATTATGAAACTGGGCATAATGTGTCAATTCACATTAACTATATGGACCTTTTTCAAAAATATTCCCATTTCTCAGATTTTTTTGGCCCAATGTCGAAATTGAGTAAATTCTGCCAACTAGCAAAAACTGTTGGTGTGTGAAATGGAAATTCAGTATTGTGCAAAAAATTTTGACTCCATGTGGGTGAAAAATGTCAATTGGTTGAAAGTTGAAGGATTCGAATCGACAAGTTCTATTTCTTCTCCACTGCACTTGGCTATCAGACGTTACAGTGTGAAATTACAAGCCTTACAAAGAAGATGTGTTCGACACTGAGATATTGACCCATAACCAAGTCGTTCAACATCAACCTCCATTACCCTCATAGCGAACTCCAATTCGATCTACCCATAGCGAACTCCAATTCAATCTACCCATAGCGAAGTCATTTGTATCCAAACTAGAATAACCTCATTGCAATTTACCAAGGCTGTTCGACATCTAAAGCAAACAACCCAAATCGAAACTGAGTTCGACATCATGTAACCCAAACTATGTTACTTCGACATCCAAAACCAAATCGTGATTCCAAATCAATTTCCACAAAATGATCCTTGTTCGACCTCCTAATCAATTAATGAAAGCAAGACTCCTTTCGACCTCTAGCCAATCAATCCATAGTGAAACTGATTTCGATCATACATCCAAAAACCAAACTGATTTTGACCACAAAACCAAAACACAATCTATAGCGATGCCTTCATTATCAGCATTCCTAATCAAAACACGACCGTGACACCAACAACATTCGATGTCAAGCTGAGTACTACAAGTCGAAATTGATTTCGACATCTATTGACATATCCAGATTCCAAACCTTTCCATTCAACATCGATCAAAAAAACATTCGATTTCCAAAACACATTCAAGTTTCGAACAAAGCACACATCGCAACCTTCGATATCAAGAAGTCCAACCCAAGCAATTTTCGACCTTAGTCTTCAATCAAATATAATTTCGACATCAAATACCACTTGTTCGACTTGTATCAACCAATTTCAACTTTTAATCCAGTGAATCGATGTTTCATAATTTGATTTTGACTTTTTTTGAGTTTGACTTTTCGAATTCGAAGGTCAACAAACACGAAATTGATGATTAAAACCATATTCATCAAAACCAAATAATCAAATGATGATTTCGCATCTTCAACCTGATCATAATCATTATGTAATGGAAAAAATCAAATCTAATTGATTCACAAGTTTAGAATCACTAATAACATTGATCGAAAATAAAAATGCAACTGATGACCACGCTTCGAACATCAAAATGTACAACCAACGAAGCACACGACGAAGATGAACATCAAGTACCAGCGATTTAGATTGAATAGATTTAACATGTCATTGGGCTCAAACAGTGAGTATATCAGATCCAATTACTCTTGGGCTAAAAGAATATGAAGATATTGAATATGAACAGTAACAGATCTTGAAACATTAATCAATATAAATTATGGCTTCAAGATAACGAATTGCTTTTGGGCTAGATTTGTAACGCCCCGATCCTCAGGTATTTCTTTATGATGAATTTCTGGATAAAGCTCTACTCCAAGAATTGGTCAAACTACTCGTCGAGTAGCAGCGTGGTGAGAACGCGTGTTTAGTGACCTACTCGGCGAGTCCACTATTGGGACTCGACGAGTAGGAGCTGGCAGATGAAACCCTAAATCCCAGGGTTTGCGCCCTATTTAAAGGAGCCTCAGCCTCCGTTGGGCTTCCTTACAGTCTTTGAGAGCCTTATTAACCCTAATTCGTGTGTGCGTGTGCCTTGGAGTGGTTTTGAAGCTTGGAAGAGAGGATTTTGAAGGAAGGGAGTTAAGAGTGCAAAGGAAATTGAAGCAAGAGAGGAGGGGGAAATGGGTTTTTGCCTCAGCTAGCATCTTTTGAAGGTATCAAAGTGCCATTCTTACTTCCTTTTCTTTCCTCTTGTTGAGTTCTAGGGCTTTTTATGGATTTTCAAGTTGGGATGTTAAGCTATAGGCTAGATCTAAAGTTGTAACTTCAGATATGGACCCTCCTTGGGTGCTAGAGTCATAAAGTTGTTGTATTGGCTGTAGAGGAAGTCCCTATTGGACTAGAAGCTCCATTAAGAACTTAAAATAGACTTTTGGAGCCCATATAGCCATGTATGTACGTAAAGTTTGCAACTTTACGTGATAAGTATGCCCTAGAAGCTTGGATCTGTGACTTGGAGCCGCTGCATGGCTCAAAACAAATATGTATGGAAAGAGGACTGAATGGACTCGGCGAGTCGCAAGGGTGACTCGGCGAGTCCCATGAAGATGGTCATTGAGCTCGGCGAGTCCGATGAAGATCGCCATAAAACTCGACTAGCTGAAGAACAACTCGACGAGTCGGATGACTTTTCCCTTGGATAGACTTGCGTGTGTACCCGTCGAGTTGCAGGGGGAAACTCGACGGGTGGCCCTTAAGGATCGATCAGGATTCGAAGGAAATCGACGAGTCACTCCGATGACTCGGCGAGTTGGCATGTGCTCCTTGAACTCGGCGAGTAGAGGTCAACATGGACTGTTGACCTTGACTGAGGACTCTGACCTTGATCAGGAATTTCTAAGAGGTTATGGGGTGTCTCATAAGGGTAAGAACTTATGAGTATATTGTGCTATGGTTATAGGTGGTGGAGCCGGTGTCAAGTGATCCGATAGTTGGAGTTTGCATTTCTATCGACATCTACGAGGTGAGTTATCCTCACTATATCAATAGGGCCTACAGCACCAAGGCTGGCCCTTTATGATTTACATTCTGGGTTAGGATGGTTGCTTTGTTATTTCCATGTTAGATTTCATCCTGTTATAGGATGGGTGTTCTGTTATTGCTTTGCTAGAATTTATCCTGTTTAGGATGGTTGTTATACTAGAGATCAGTAGTTATGGTATGCGGCATAAGATTCTGATCTATAGGGTTGGAATCAGGATAGATAATACGTTATGCTTCTATGATCCATGAGGATTGGTATGTTAGTGACCTGTTAGGTCGATGCTCTAGCTGTAAGTGAAACTCTATGATTGATGGTCAATGAGATAGATATGTTTGCTATGTGTACATGCCAGTATATGATAGTATGTGTACATGGTTACTTGCTTGTTGGTTAGGTTGAGGCGGTCCTGCTTTGTGCTGAAGGCCAACACACCCTCTGAGCGGTCCGGGGAAACTGTAGGCCAACGTGGCTGACCAGTCATGCCGAAGGCTCGGGATAGATTCAGATAGACTGTAGGCCCAGTAGGGCGGACCAGTCCGGCCGATGGCCCAATATGTATGTTGTTTGATTGATCGTTATGGATATGGTTCTGTCAGTGTGGTATTTGTATTTTGGGGGTAGCTCACTAAGCCCTCAGGCTTACAGTTCTCAGTTTATTGTTTTAGGTACTTCAGGAGAGCGAGGGAAGGAGAAGGTGTGACCGTACCGCTCCTCATCCTCATGATCTATTTTGGGACACTCTGATGATAAATGAATTGGAAATGTTTTGTAAAAACAATTACTATTTGACTCTTTTGTTAGTATTAAAAGTCTAAATTTGACGTAAATTTTATGGGTGTTACAAGATTTGATTAAAGAATACATTTGCAAATTGATAATTAAATCAAACAAATGAATATTGGATTAGATTAGTCTTGATTCATTGCATCGTAACAAATGGGTTTTTCAAAAAAAATTGATCCAATCCGTCAAAATGATCAAAAATTCAAAAATGCAAACGTGAATCAAAGAGATTTTTGAGAGATCGTTGAGAGACTCACCATAAACGTTCTAATTGTGTTGAATGTAGCCAAATCGAGAATTGTTTTTTCAAAAATCCCTTTGATCTTCGAAGACCCGCTCTGATACCAACTATAGTGAATTATGAGCATTTGATTTGGCATGTGGAATTAAAAGAATACAAAGAATACGTTGACTTCGACGCTAAAAGATGCATTCAATCATAGGAATGAGTACAAAAAAAGAACTAGATCTAGAACTACATAAATATCCCACTTACTAGTCACTATGAACTACATATCTCAAGCACACCTCTGCAAGTGGGATGCAACCCACTATATATATATATATATATATATATATATATATATATATATATATATATAGGAGCTTATATGTCTCTTTCTCTCTCTCTCTCTCTCTCTATATATATATATATATATATATATATATATATACATATATATATATATATATATATATATATATATATATATATCATGTCACAAGGCATCAATACCACATACAAGGGGGTCTACAAGAGTCAAATCATTACAAAGTCATTCATGAATAACTTTCCACCCCAACAATGTTTTATGCAAATGCAAATGCAGAAAAAATTGAAAATTTTGAGAAATTTAACCAAAAAACTAAAAAATTAAAATTTTAACAAAAATGAAATTTTTTTAATTAATTCCTCCGTAAGCTTAAAATGATGCATTGTCGTCAATACTCAAAAAGGAATGAACTACTCAATAAAGCATATAAAATAAAATGTTGCAACTAGGAAATAATGTACATGATAAGTTTGTAGAAATTGCTAATATTTACAAAAAATTTGGCGAAAAATCTAAATTTTAGCAATTTTGAAGATCTTTTGATTTCCCCAAATTTGCTTGAAACTGTGACCATCTCTTTATTGAATGAAGAAAAATAAATTACTTATCGGGTTGTCTCCCAGAAAGTCGCCATTTTTAATGTTGTTGAATCGATTGTGCCTAACCATATTGTCAAGTGGTGTGGTTGGGACCTCTCTGTAGCCCAACTTTTTTCTTTCTCACTCCAGATCCCTTCAGACATGGCATAATTGATGAATCTAGTATTTGCTTAACAACCATGAAAAGTTTTAGATTTTTATTGAACAAATATATGTGGCGTAGTATATTGATATTTTTGTTTAAAAATAATAGATTATTAGGATTATATTAGATATGCTTTATATATATATATATATATATATATATATATATATATATATATATATACACTAGTAGTGTACCCGCATGATGTAGTGGCGACAAGAGTTTGTTTTGGCATTAGTTCTATTTTGGTAAGCTTTTTCTAGAATAATTTTGTTTTGTAATTAGTTTACTTTCAACAGACGTCAGATAATTTCTCTTTATCAAATAGTTTAGGGTAAATTACACGAATGGTCTCTATGGTTTGGGGTAATTTGCGTGGTTGGTCCCTAAAAAGTTTTTTTTTTAACTTGGAATGTCCCTGTTGTTTGTTTTTGTTGCGTCTTTAGTCCCCATTTGATCTAAAATGACTTTTTTACCCTTAGTTTCTTTTTTAATTACTTATCATTTATTTTATAATTAAAACAAAAAAGGAAAAAAAAACTGACCACCACCGTACCCTCCTACCCCTACCCAACCTATCCTTTTCTTCTGAACTCTTTGTTTCTCAGGTCAATCAAGATGGAAAGAACCCACAAATAGATGTCGTTGCCTTGGATAGTTCTGACGAACCAACCATTTCTCAACTTCACATCATCAAGCTTCTCTCATCTCATCTCTGGTTCACCTGCTGCAACGTATCTCTATTTCTCAACTTCAATGTATCTTCGATCTGCAATCAAACAATGGAGTGGTGGTGGTCAGAAATATACACTTACCCCATCATCTTCCTAAGCATCTAAACCTCAAATCTGATGAAATATTGTTTTTCAAATCCTATGCCAATAATAGAATCGAGACTGCTACACATCAAACCAGAGCATCAAACGAAACCAGAGCATCAAACGAAACCAGAGCACCTAATCAAAACCCACCAATGTTTTTCGAAAACAAAAAACTCGAAAGCCACTTGCTTCGGATCCCTAAAACAAACTAGATGTTGCAGATCGATGAATTTAGAGTGCATATGGTGGTTATTTTGGCATCTCAATGTCGATAGGTTCCGGCAACAATCCATATTTTTGATTTCGACAGAGAACCTCCCCTTACATGCAATATACCATCGTCATCACCAAGGGTAAAATCAATTTCGATTGTGTGTTACTTCTAATTTGGCATGTGTGACATCCCCATTTTCACGGATAGAAAAGACCGATTTTGTTTATGCTTTATAAAAATCAGAGTACCTCTTTTAATAAAAATGTTGCGGAGTTTGTTCCCAGTAAAATATGTTAAATACGTTATCAAAGCATTTCCGAAGAAAAGTATTTGTATTCATTTTAAAACATTTGGGATGTCATCGTCAATACAGAAACATAAGCATAAACAGAACTTACATTCATTATCACTAGTGATTTATATCTCCTTTAATCTCTCAGTGTGATGTGACTTCATATCAACACCTGTGATATAAATAAACCGAGTGGGTCAAGTTGAGAAACCTGGTGAGTACATAGGGATTTCAATCCCACAATGTTATATCATATATGTAATTTAGAACTCACCAAATATACAATTTCACCATATATGTACAAGCAACTCTTATCCCACCCCGTCGATCCTCATAACGAGACTATCCATACTCTCAAACCTAAGATTAACCGTTTTACCTAATCCATACTCCCGGATCAGAAATGAACGACTTTACCTAATCTATACTCTCAGATTAATGACGAATGGTTATGCCTAATCCATACTCTCGGACTAGGGACGAATGACTAATTCATACTCTCAGATTAATGACAAATGATTATGCCTAATCCATACTCTCGGGCTAGGGACGAATGACTATGTCTTAATCCATACTCTCGGACTAAGGGCAGCTTACTATGTCTTAATCCATACCCCCGAATTAATGACGGTTAACTATGTCCAATCCATACTCTCGGACTAGGGACAATGACTGTGTCTAATCCATGCTCCCAGATAAATGACACATACTAAAGTTCTATTCTCTGAGTATAACTTACTTATACTCGTAAGAAGATACTACCCAATATTCCTCATAATTAATTTAGGTCTACTCTTTGTCCTAAATCATCATATATAATCAGGTATGTTCTTTAACACATATTTCAGGCAACATCAATTAACTCGCACATAAACATATAATTAATACTTCAATCAATACTTGTATTAAAATCATGTTCATGAAAGGGACTATGCACTCACTTGAAAGGTGGTGACTCAGCGCTCGGACAACGCTTCGATACTCTCAAAACAATTCTCCTTTGATAAAACAGCGGATTTTAAAGAAAACCAGGCTTTGCTTGGAGCAGCGTTTCGAAATCGAAAGACCCTTTTTCTCGGGACTCCGGGAGCCTCGGGGCTTCCTTCGGGTGTTAGGGGGTTTACCTAGGGTTTAGAAGGGGTTTGGAACCCTAGAGAGAGAAAGAAGTTAGAGAGAGAAGTGAGAAATGGTGTGGAAAGCTGGCTGCCTTCGCTGCCTTTTTAAAGCTTGCGAGGCCTCGGTACGCTGGGCGTACCTCGGACCTACGCTGGGCGTAGTGCTTCGTTCGTACAACACATGTTGCAGCTTCGGTGGGGCGACGTGGCTTCTTCTTGACCGAGGGATACAACTGTACGCGGGGTGCAACTCCTTCCGACGCGGGGCGTACTTCGCATTCTCAAGGCACCCTTCGGACTACGCGGGGAGTTCTCGGATTACGTTGGGCGTAGTCCTCGCACCAGCTGTCACCATCCGAAGCGAGGCATGGGCAACAAGGAACGGACGAGATTTGGCCACATCATCAATCTCGTATCAGATTTCGCAAATTCACTTTTCGGCTTCTAAAAATCATAACTTTCATATACGAGCTCCGTTTTTGACATTCTTTATATCCACGCGTATGCGGGAACGCACTCTACAACTTTTGTTTAGACTCCGTCGGCTAATTTTGAATTAATTTTAAAAGTTATATTATTAACAGGCCGGGACAGGATTGGTCCGTTAAAAATTCATAACTTCTTCATCCGACGTCCGTTTTCGTTTGTCTTTTTATCGTTACACTACTATTAACGAGATCTTCGATTCTCGTTTAGGTTGTGTCGGCTAAAAACCGCTCGATCTAATATTCGAATTTCGGGGTGAACAATGTTAAGCCGAAACTTCGAAAAATCATAATTTCCTCATACGAAATTAGATTTGGGCGTTCTTTTTATGGACGCTCTCGGTTTAACGTATTTTACGACTTTTTTTTAGATTGCTAAGGCTAAAACTCACTTTATCGTAAATTCACTAATTACGCTTCCCGATGCCGTGCTGGTTCCGTCGCGAAACTTCGACGGGTCATAACTTCTTCGTTATAACTTGGATTTCGACGCTCTTTATATGTACGGAAACCTTGTAACATATATTACAACTTGGTTAAGATTATTTATTCTAGATAATTTTTTACCGAAAAGTCATTTTCGACACTTATTGCTTCTAACTTGACTAGCCTGGATCTGCGGACGTTACAACATGGGTTGGAGAAATGTTTTTTTTGTTCTTTTGGTATAATATTTAATCAACATGGGAGTTGCAGGTGGGTAGAGAATAAAGGGGAAGGGAGGAAGGGTATGAGAGAAGAGAGGGAATAACATTTCTTTTGATTACTGAAAAGTTGCTCACTGAAATTTGTTACTCTGTATATCGATCTATATTTGTCGGTTGATTATATTTGAGATTTTTGGGGGCAACACTTGTATCTAGTTTTTTGGGGCAGGACATGTCGGTGATCTTGCCGAAGAAAATAAAGGAGGTGGTAGTGGGTTGTCGGAGGTGAAGGACTCAACGAAGAGGGAAGAGGGCGATGGGGGAGGGGGTTGGATGGATTAGGTGGAAGGGGTTTTAGGTGGGTGGGACCCAATGGTTGTATTTGTTAAATTATAAAATAGTAAATGATAAGAAAATAAAAAAAGAAATTAATAAGGGTAAAAAAGTCATTTTAGGTCAAACTGGGACTAAAAACACAACAAAAAGAAATAATAGGGACATTCCGAGTTAAAAAACTTTTTAGGGATCAACCACACAGATTACTCTAAAGCACATGGACTATTCGCGTAATTTACCCAATAGTTTATTCTCAATGATTTGTTTTCTTTTGCAAAACATGTCTAAGTATGTACCTAAAAATCAAACCATATTTGAATTAAAACAATCATTTTTAAATAGATGGTGCAGTTTCTAATTTTTTAAAACCCGATATATGGTTTTGTTTTTACATATTATGTGAAAACTAAACACATTAACTGAACCGTACACACCATTATCTTTAATTAAAAGTATAACTTACAATTATATGTGTTTAAAATTCTAGGGATATCCATTAAAAACGTGCACCACATCTAAGTGGATATTTGAGCACTCGGATGCAGGGGCGGAGCTAGAATTTTAGATTAACGGGGCTTAGACGTACATCGTAATATATATATATATATATATATATATATATATATATATATATATATATATATATATATATATATATATATATATATAAACCATTTGAGTGAAGGAGATGAGCATATAATTGAAAGGGGGCTTTGTTTGGTAATTCAGTAATATCAATGGTGTTAGGGGTGGCAAAACACCCACTAACCCCCATATTGCCTCCGCCCATGCTCGGATGTATTTTATGTGTTTAACTAAACTAATCATTTGATTGTAAATGTTTCGGATTTATATTGGGATCGCAATATTGTGTCATTTTATCGTTTGGGTTAATCACAAACGACTAAAACAGAAGAGCACTATAAGATGCAATTGTATATATTATTCATGCAAGTACACCACTCAAAGTGAACTATAGCTGCTAAACTTTGTGATTAATATAAATGTAAAATGATAAAAGAGCCTTCAATTAAGTTTGTTTTATATGTATTTGTTAGTAATAAAACAAAAAATTTGAAGTATATTATAGCTAATATTTAAAAACTAAAGACTTCAATAAAAAAAAACACTTAAAATGAAAACAAAGAAGTAGCGTTTTCTAATCAAATAAAGCATATTTACATAGTTATTTCAAAAATGGAAAATTATTCGGGTGTTTTGGCTTTAAAAATTTGAATTCGATAACCATTAATTTATTTATTTCTATTTTAATTTTTTTTATTAAAACTAAAAAATTAATCATTATTTACAAATTATAGGATGAGACAAAACTATGGAAAATGTTAGCATGCTCATTAAATCTAAAAGTAAATATGAAACTTAGTTTTGTTCTCATATATATATATATATATATATATATATATATATATATATATATATATATATATATATATATATATATATATATATATATATATATATATATTAAAAAAAAAGGTTTGTTATCTCCATCTTATTGACATTTAAATTGTATAAATATTATAATACAATAGACTAAATCTAAACTGACCAACATCCTTTCGAATTGTACATATCCCTAATATCCAAGGAAGATAATAAATATATCACAGGGGAAGCAACTCCAAGGGTAAAATCATCCAATTTGGTGGAGGTTGGTTACCGGTTCATACACTCGAGAGCAGAGAGTTGATGTATCTTAGGAGCAGTTATCTGAGATGCTCCGTTCGAGAGAGATTAGCCTAGGAGTATCTGGACCTGAGGCAGGGCACGAAGTCAGTGACTAAGATAACAAAGATGTTCACTGAGAGAGCATTGTTCAACCCTAAGTTTTCCACTTCTGAGCAAGCTTAGATGACCTGGTACTTGAGCATGCTCAAGACGGACATCCACCAATTCGAGTCTACTCAATGTTATGATTCACTTATTGAGTTGCGAGAGGCCGTGAGGCAGCATAAGATTGAGATGGAGCTCCAGACGAGAGAGCTAAGGCAGGCCCCTGTGCAGTCGTAGCTTGCGGAAAAGCGGTTCAAGGTCGTTGATGTGAGATCTGGGAGTCAGAGGGGCCGCACTTATGGCAAGTGCGGCAGGGTTCATGAGGGTTCTTGTCGATCTACTTCTGGGTGCACAAATGTGGCAAGGATGGGCATTATTCCAATGACCGTCGCCAACATGTCCCCGCACCAACCACCAGGATCTGTTACCATTGTAAGCAGGCTAGCCATATTAAGGCCAACTGTCCTTTGCTCATGGTGGGACCAACGTAGGCTCCAGCACCAGCGACTTTGAGGATCACCGATGGCGCCAAGGTAGGGAGGAGCCCCCAAGGGCACGTGGTTGTGCTTTTCAGCTTAGTGTTGAGGAGGCCAGGGCAGTGCCAGACGTCGTGACTGGTACATTCTTAGTGAACTGTTCACATGCTCTTGTGTTATTTGACTCAGGAATGAGTCGGTCCTTTGTGTCTCGATCTTTTAGTAGGGATTTTGGTATGCCCCTTACCAAGTTGGAATATCCGTTGCAAGTTTCTATCGCCAACGAACACAGGGTTTTTGCATCCAGAGTGTATTAGGGTTGAGTATTGGAGATCTTCGGGGTGCCATATTCGATTGATTTGATCCATATCCCCATGGGGGATGTATGTGTGATAACAGGGATGGGTTAGTTGAGCAGGATTGGTGCTATGATCAATTGTGAGGGTCAGTGAGTGATAGTTCGAACCCTAAGTGGGGGAAAGCTAGTCATCTACGAAGAAGGTACCAGGGTTGGATCAGGGTTTTATTCGATAGCCAGGGGTCGGCAGTATATTCAGCATGGGTGTGTGGGTTATCTTTCCCATGTGGTTGATACTCGGGTAGAGGAGGAGACTTCTGTTTTAGAGGTGCCAGTTGTCAGGGAGTTTGCTGATGTGTTTCCGGAGGAGTTGTCAGATGTGCCTCCCGAGAGGCAAGTTAAGTTTATGAATGATCTAGTGCCAGGTGCGGATCCAATTGCCAAGGCACCGTACTGCTTAGCACCACTCGAGGTTGTCCTCTCAGCTTCAGGAACTGTTGGGTAAGCAGTTCATCAGACCGAGCAGTTCACCATCAGGAGCGCCGATTCTATTCGTCGAGAAGAAGGATGGTTCACACCGGATGTGCATTGATTACTGGGAGCTGAAAAAAGTTGATGGTGAAGAACCATTACCCTTCACGGATTAACGACCTCTTTGATCAGTTGCAGGGTGCCTCTTGGTTCTCCAAGTTGGACTTGAGGTCGGGGTATCATCAGGTGAGGGTGAGAGAAAAAGACGTGGAGAAGACCGCGTTTTGGACTTACTACGGGAATTACGAGATCGCGGTGATGTCATTTGGGCTCACCAATGCGCCTGCAATGTTTATGGATTTGATGAATCGGGTATACAGGCCAACGTTCGATCGATTAGTTATTGTATTTATTGATGATATCTTGGTGTATTCCAAGACCAGAGAGCAGCACGAGGAGCATCTCCGAGAGCTTTTAGGAGTATTGAGGCGGGAACATTTATATGCCAAGTTCTCGAAGTGTGAGTTTTGGTTACGAGAGGTCTAGTCCCTGGGACATCTCGTTAATCAGGATAGGATTTTAGGGCCAAGAACGAGGTCGTGATGCAGTAGATGGTTCAGAAATCTCCCTCAGAGATCAAGAGTTTCTTAGGTTTGGCGGGATATTATCGAAGATTTATTCAGGACTTCACCAAGATCGCAATGCCCCTCACTCGTCTGACGAGGAAGAGGGTGGATTTTCAATGGGGCCCTGAGCAACAGATTGCTTTTGAGACACTGTGACAAAGGTTATGTGAGGCTCCGGTGTTGACCCTTCCAAAGGTTGTCAAGGATTTCATGGTATTTTTTTATTCATCCATCACTGGTCTGGGGGTGGTCCTTATGCAAAGGGGACGAGTGATTGCATATGCTTCGCAACAGATGAAGCCGCATGAGGCACGATATCCTACTCATGACCTGGAGTTGGGGGCAATGGTGTTGCCCTGAAGATTTGGAGACATTATCTATATGGGTTCCATTGTATTGTTTACACTGATCACAAGAGTTTGCAGCCAAACTTGAACATGAGGCAGTGCAGGTGGCTGTATGTAGTCAAGGATTATGACCGCGAAATCCTTTACCATCTAGGTAAAGAGAACATGGTAGCGGATGACTTGAACCGCAAGTTAGCTAGACCTTTAGTGGTAGAGATGTGTATAAGGATATCCATTGATTCTCCACTTTTGGATATGATCAGAGAGGCATAGGAAGAGGGAGTTAGGCAGGATAACTGGAAGCAAGAGAGGATCATGGGCGAGATCGACAGGTTTGTCACTGATAGTCGAGGATTGTTGACCTGGTGTGGTCGGGTTTGGGTTCCAGTTTCTGGTGGGCTCAGGCAGATAGTGTTGGGGGTGGCTTATAAGTCTCGTTTTTCTATACACTTGGAAGCCACCAATATGTATCGGGATTTGAGATTAAGTTACTGGCGGCTGTGTATGTAGAATGAGATAGCCTGATATGTTGAGAGGTGCTTGACCAATAGGATGGTCAAGGTCGAGCATTAGAGGCCACTTGACAAGCTACAGCCTTTGAAGGTTCCCATGTGGAAGTGGGAATAGATCACCATGGATTTTATCACCAAGTTATCGAAGACTGCCAATGGTTTTGATGCTATATGGGTCATCGTGGATCGATTGACCAAGAGTGCCCACTTTTTGCCCATCCGGGAGAGCTCTTCGGCCGACAAGTTGGCCGATGTGTATGTTCAGGAGATTGTTGCTCGTCACGGGGTTCCAGTCTCCATTGTTTCAAACTTATATGTTCGGTTCACCTCTTGATTCTTGCAGAAGTTCCATGAAGAACTGGGCACAAAGCTACATTTCAGCATTGCTTATCATCCGCAAACCGACGGTCAGAGTGAGTGGACCATCTAGAAACTTGAGGATATGTTGCGGGACTGTGTTATAGATTTTGGTGGGAGTTAGCATTCCTACCTACCTATTACAGAGTTCCCCTAAAACAACAACTATCACTCCAACATTGGTGCCCGAACTTTTGAGCTCCTGTATGGTCAAAGGTGTCGTACCCCAGTTTGTGGGGGGGGGGGGGGGAGGTTGGTCATAGAGTCATGGGAAGGAATGTGGTAGTCCTTCAGAACACAGAGCTTATTTAGCAGATTAAGCAGAGATTGCAGACACCTTATAGTTGGCAGCATAGTTATGCCGACCAGTGCCGATAAGAATTGGAATTTTAGGTCGGCGCTATGGTACTACTGAAGGTCTCACCTTAGAAGGATGTGATATGCTTCAGGAAGAGGGTGAAATTGGGCCTCCAGTATATTGGTGAAAAATCCCAAAAATACGGTCCAAAAATTTCATTTCAATTTAATAATAAAACCATATTTATCAACCCATTTCATCAAAACATAAGTTATAATATCTCAAACATTGTTATCAGAGTTTCAAAACATAGAGTCAACATCCCAGGCTAAAACATCTTGGTGTGTGCAATGCAGTCATCCCGAACTTTTCTCTTTGCAACTGGAAGTACCTGAAACCAAAACTAAAAATCGTAAACACGAAGCTTAGTGAGTCTCCCCAAACTACCACATACCATACACATAATAACATACTGCAAACAATGGGCCTAGCGCACTACGTCGGGCCCTGCCCGACATCGGACGAATTCGGCATCAGGCCTCGCCTGACATCGAGCCCCACTCGGTATACATATATGTTTTTACTAGGCCCCGCCCGCTATACATATGCAAACATATAATCGTAATCAAGCTAATACATAACAAGCAAACACAACACTAATATTTCTAGTCTCAAGGCCCCGCCCCTACTCTTCTACTAATGAGATATGGAACCCCGTCCACACTCAGCTAGTGATGAGATACGCCCCCCCGTCCACACTCAGCTAGTGATGAGATACGCCCCCCCCCCCCCCCCCCCCCGCCCACACTCACCTCCCTACCAGGCAGATACAAGTATCATAAAGACAACAAGTATAACTAAACATGCATTCCTTCCTCGGGTACCACCCGACATCGAACCGTAGTTTGGAACATACATGTAAACCTTCCTCAAGCCTCGCCTGACATCAGACTGAAATCCGGAACATATAAAATACATCGGGCTAACCCCGACATCGGATCCAAATCCGGTATACTTTAACATACATAAACTGACCGACATTGGTGCCTTCGACCCGTTCCTACTGGAGAAAACTCACCTCATAAGCTGTCTGAAGAATCATAAGGATAAACCTCTCGCTGCTAGCTGGCAGATTCTCGAACTGCTAATCTCTCGAATCCCTGAGCTACCATTACCCAGATTAACAATTAGTCCAAACCAATAATTCTCCTTAGGGTAAAATGACCATTTTACCCCTAGTCCAACTTGGTCCATAATTAAGGCCCAAAACCATAATATAAAAGGCCCAACACTAGGTAGGCTTCCCAAGCCCACTAATGGCCCAATTTGCTAAATTGGGCCCAATACCTCTAATGGGCCTTACTCTAAGCCCAAACATATTCTTGTCCAAAATTATCTGACTTTTGATGGCCCACTAAGGCCCAAGGAACTGAAATCCAATGCATGGCCCAATCTGAGGCCCAAAACACGTCAAACCCATTTTTGATGAGTACGCGGAGCGTACTCCTCTGTACGCTAACCGTACAAGCTGCATGGTGTGTACGATGCGTGTACCTGCATGTACGCCCAATGTACTTCTCTGTTAAGTCACTTTTCCATTAAGCACTTAATACTCTATTCCAACGGTTATAAACACAGATCCAAGTCCTCTTCAACGTCTTAATCAATAAAGTCACTGACTTGGTGACTTTACATGACCCTAATAAGCCCAAACTCCAAAACGGCATTTTATTCTCATAAAAATGATCTTAACTCATGCATGAACCCAATAAGACATCCAAGATGACAACTTTCTGCCTTAGGGACTCATTTAGCACTAAGAGTGGCTACTCTAAGCCTAAGAGTCAGATTTAAACCATAAAGTTCTATTCTTGGGACCAAAAAGACTCCAAAACCATACAACACTAGACCTAAGCATACTTGAGGAAAGTTCAAGGCTTTATACCTCAAGGTGATCAGAAATGGAACCACAATCTCGGATCTACTGCTTCTCCTTTGATCCACCACCTTGTTATGCTCTTCACTAGCTTGGAAAATGGCTTCACAATACTAAAATGCTCTCTAATATCCTACAAAGCTCCAAGAACACTCAAGGGAGGATTAGGGTTTCATGGTGGCTGTCTAAGGATGAGAGGGAGGCTGATATCTAGAGCATTAAGTTCTTTATATAGTGCTTAGCCCTAAAATTAGGGTTTAGGACTTTAAGCGTACGTTGGGCGTACTTTCGTACGCTGAGCGTACTCCTCAAGCACCCACGTCCACTTTCTTCTCTATGCTAGGTGTACCCCTAGGTTATGTTGGGTGTACTTTCACGCCTTCCACCTTGCATGCATGGTCCTTTGTTACCATCTTTCTCCATTAAGGACCAAAAATGCCAATAACTTCAAAGTGCTATAACTTCTTCATTCTAAGTCCGTTTTCGACAAACTTTATATCCATGAAAAGGTGGCGGGAAGCCCTACGCTCCTAGCCATACCCCCTAGCCTAAAACCTTCCGAAAAAGACTCGAGACCCATAGAAGACTGAATCGTCCCTTGGCCTCCGAACCCACAACCGAATACTTTCAAAACTGGGTGTTACAACTGGACAATTTCGTGTGCTCACTACGGTAGGCACGTGGCCTACCGAGTGGATTTGTCAAGTGTGCTCAGCCAGATGCGCAACACTTTCAATGTTTCGTAGCTGCGAAAGTTCATGTTGGATGATGAGGTAGTGGTCCCCTTGGATAATATTCAGGTCGATGAGAGCCTGAATTTTGAGGGGCCGGTAGCGACAGTGGAAAGGAAGATGAAGATTATGCGAAATGAGGAGATACCTTTGGTAAAGTTTCAGTGGCAGCATAGAAAAGGCTCCAAGTGGACCTGGGAGCCGGAGGTGGAGATGCGGGAGCATTATCCTGAGTTGTTCATGATGGCCAACTTCGAGGACGAAGTCTAGTTTTAGTGGAGAATTGTAACATCCCTATGTTGAGGTATTTTCAATTGTAACCCTATGTATGATTAAATATTGCATTTTGGTCCCTCAGTATAAGAAAGAGTATAACATGGCCCATAGTGGTATTTTGGTAATTTGGGCATTGGAGTAGTACGTTGGACATATGTTGCATACGTTGAGTATACTAGGGCGGACCCTAGTATGTTGGGCATACACCTTGTACGTTGGGCGTACGTGGAGAAACTCCAAACCCTTATTTTTAGGGTTTGGTCCATATATAGACACCATTATGGCCTCACTTATCATTCTCTCCTCAGCCCCCATATGAGATTTCGACCCTCTATCAAACCCTAAGTGAGAAAGTGTATTTCGAGCTCATTTGTGTGCCTTTTTGGTGTTCTTGAAGAATGAGAAGTTGGTGCAAGAACCTTGAAGCTTGGAAGCAACTTAGATATGGGATTCCATACTTGCTAGCAACATCTTGGTGGTAAAAAGTTCACAACTTGATGACACTAGCTTGTAGATCTAGCCATTTCTTCCTTTAGAGCACTTTTTGGTCCCAAATATGGTGATTCTTGAGCATGGCATGTTCTTGATCAAATAAGTTGTCCTTTTAGACCTTATAGGGGGTCTTAAGTCATAAAAAATGTGATCTTGATGGTCAGTTTTACTCCATGCATGCTATAGAAGGTCTTAATGCATTAAGATGTTGAGATTTTGGGTTTTAATCACTTAATGGATATGAAAAGTCATAAAGTTGGAAACTTTATGACTCATGATGATATATTGGCCTTGGATATGCAATTAGATGTGTTAAGTTGAAGAAATAAGTGCTTAATAGGCTAAGAGGACGGTTGTTGCGTACGCTGGGAGTACCGTAAGGTATGCTGAGTGTATGCAGATCTGGCCCTGATGCCTCGGACACGCTTGTACGCCCCGCATACGAAGCCTGAGTTAAATCAGCTGATTTAACTCGACTGTGTTGACTCGGTTGACTTGTTGATTTTGACTAGTTTTGACCAAGGGTATTTGTGGGGAAATGTTATTAATTTAGAATGGAAATGTTTTGACATTTAGGATTTGGGTTGAGCCGGTATTTAGGAGCAAAATATTGATCAGATATTCGTTAGACTATGAGGTGAGTTTTCCTCACTATACTTACAGGTCGAAGGCACCAACTCCGACCCGTTGGATTGATATCCTGGTTACCGTATGATGTTATGTTGTTATGATCCGTTAGATATTTATGGTAATCTGTATTTGTTGGCTTTGTGTTCATGTTTATTTGTTGCATATGTCGACATGTTGGTTTGGGTTGTATTTTGTAGGCCAAGACACCCGGGGATGACCAGATAGACTGTAGGTCTTACGAGGCGCTCCAGTCAAGTCGGCGGCCCGTAGAGCGGTTTAGATTGGTTGTAGGCCCTGCGAGGTGGTCCAGTTAGGTCGGCTGCTCGTGGAGCGGTCCAGATAGGTTGAAGGCCCTGTAAGGCGGTCTATTCATGCTGACTGCTCATGTTTGCATGCTTGTTTGTTATGTTTATGTGGTGGTAATTTAGGGGAACTTACTAAGCGTTGACTTACAGTTTTACTTTTGTTTCAGATACTTCAGAGCACTGCGGCAATACGAAGGCGTAACCATACACATCCTTGGGTTTATGATTTATTGGATCGTGGGAGACTCTGTTTTTTGAATAATGCTTTGAAAACAATGATTATGTAGACACTTCTTTTTAGTAAATGAGTTGTTTTAAAAAGTTTAAATTTATTGTTATTTTTGAGACGTAGAACGTGACTAATTCAAATATATGATTTAGACACATAAACAATTGTTTCATGTGACTGTATATGTACATATCGTCTCATTAAAAAAATAAAGACAAACACATTTTGAAAATGAAACAAATACCATGGAAGTTGGTCACATTTGGACACATTTTTCGACAGTGGCTCGTAATTATCATGTTTTGATATAAAATCGTGGTTAAGGTTTTCGAAAAAGTATACAATTGTCACATGTATTACAAATAAAATATGACTAAGATCATGCGAGATTTTTCGTTGGTGAGCTTTAGCCATACAAATAATCGAAAGTGTAGCATGGCTATTTCGGAAAAAGATGTAGTTATAGGTCATTTTTATACTAGCGTAGAAACTCTAAGATTCGAACGTCGAAGGAAGGTGAAGTTTTTCTCAATCATATGATGTTCATTACATTCTTTTTACTTAATACAAAAATAGGTTTTATTCATCATTAAAGTTGGTTTATATTTTATAATACTTGTTATATAAGAATTTTTACATTAGAAATTGACTCACTAATCCATTAGTTCAGTACTCGACATAATCTACATAATCTGGATATTAGAGTAATTAAGGAGTCTGATTACAAACACATTAACAAAAAAAACTTTTATTTAGCAAAAGAACAATTATATTTGTGGTAATGTGTGGACCATTCTCTATTTGTGGTCTTTATTTTAATTTTCTATTGCGTAAATTATTTTCTGTTTGTTCCCATGTACCGATGGAAGACTGGCTTTCATGGTTGGATACATGGCATGCAATTACAAATCTAGAACAAAAAACCATATGGTTCCTTATGTAAATGAAACTAAAAAAAATATGAAAATGTAGTTTTTTTAGCAAAAATAAGATAGGTCCTAAATTTTTTCTATATATACTTGTTGTATTAAAAAAAGGTAGTTCCGAGGACCCACCTTATTAATGCATAGCTACGCCCCTAATACCATGCAACATCATATTTAGTTCAATCAAATTAATTGCTATAATTTTAAGAATTCTAATAATGTATCTTATATTGTATACTAGGCGAATGCTCATGCATTGCGCAGAAGCATCTATATAGCTGGAATCTTTACAAATATATGTTTTTTTTAAATATAACAATAATGTTGTTGTTAAATTTGATATAATAATTCGTATACTAAGTTGATATAATATATTGATTATCTTGAATTATATGATAATATATACATCTATTAAAACTACATAATCTCAATTTTTTGAATGACCTCTACCCACAGGTTGCTGATGAATAAAATTAAATATAATATATGGTTTAATGTTATTTATAGTTGTTGTTATTGTTAATTAATTTTTTAAAATTTATTTGCTTAATGTTTTAATTTCTATCATTTTAATTATTTAAAACATCAAACATTTTTTTTTTATTTTAAAGGTAACAATATAATCATTTATATAGAGTTATTTTTAACTATTGTTATTGTAAGTTACTTTAAGCTACTTATTTGAAAACTTTTAACGATTATAAAATATCTTTAGGAAATATTTTAGTTAAATTGACATTACAATTTAGTTTTTGCATTTAGCCCTATAATTTATCACTTTTAACTATCACAAAATATTTTTGGGTATTTTAAGTGAAACTGAAATTTATATTGAAGTTGACTCTGTAATATTATATTTAAATTAACAATTTAAGTATTTTGTCCAAACTGTTCAAAAGTTGTACCTTTAAACTGATAATAGTTTACATACAACAACATATTAAATCTAATAAAATTAAGTATAATATGTTAAAAGTTAAAGACATAACTTTATAAGTAGTATTAAAAATATTATTTTAACATTGAAATTTAGCTTATTTATGATTACACTTTAAGTTTGATATTTATTTAAGTTTATTAACCAACTTATAATCATTATTAGAAAGATACTACAATTTATCATTTTTAACTATTTACAAAATGTTCTTTGGACGGTTTAAGTTGAACTAAAATTTATATTTAACTTGATCCTATACGGTTATATTTAAATTAACAATTTAAGTATTTTATATAAATTGTTCAAAAGTTATAGCTTTAAAATGATAATGGTTTACATACAACAACACATTAGACCTAATAAATTAAGTATAATATATTAAAAGTTAAAAAAAATAACTCTATAAGTAGAAGAAAATATATTCTTTTAATATTGAAATTTAGTTTATATATAATTACACTTTATGTTTTATATTTATTTAACGTTATTAACCAATTTATAATCATTATTATAAAGAAATTGAAAAGTCATGGGAGTTTCAAATGAACGTGGTGAAAGAAAAAATGAATGAAAGTTTCAAATGAATGTGATAAAAGAAAAAATATTTCCTTTATAATATAGTATGATATGATATGATATGATGAAATGATTTTTAACCATTTGTTTCACATAAAAAAGGAAGAGACTGGATGCAAGTATAATGTTTGATGATTTGTAGATTCACACTAAGAAAAGGAACGTGTATCTTAGTAGATTATTTTTCCTTTTATTAGATCTTCATCGACTTGTTACATGTTTCTAAAGGTATGTCATATTGAATTAAGCATTGCCGATGAGAATGTATCCACCAAGAGAAAGAAGTAAGAAATGTTATATTTTCATGCATGACAACTGTACTCCAAACATATGACAAGTTTTACTAAGTATCATAATCATACTTACTCTCTTTAAAGGCCTATTCTTCTAACAACTCTTGATCCTGATGTATTAATCATGATTAATTTGATTTGCAATTGCAAAAAAGAAAAGATGAAATGGATGTGTGGTTGCAATAAAACGACAACCATTTTGAGACATTTAAACAAACCATGGAGTAATCCATCAAATAGTTCTTAGCATTATGTTTTTGTTAAGCATTTGTAATGTATTTGACTATTTTAATGTATTTGCCAATTTTTCATATAATGATTTTTTTTTACGGTTGATTATGAATGTAATTTTAGGTCTAATGTATTGGGTTTTTTTTTCTGCATTTTGGGTAGAAAAAACCTAGAATTTATTACAATTTTTTTTAAATAAAATAATTTTAGTGATGGATATTCAAGAGATAAATCGTTCACAACAAATTAGAAAGGGATTAGCTAAAAAGACACCTTATTTTTCATTTAGACACTTTATTTGATTTTTAAGGTTTTTTTAGTGGTTGAAATTACATTGATTTTCGAAAAAATAAATTATAAATAGTTTATTATATGTTGAATTTTTAAAAAATTATTTATAGAATGTGAATTTAACAACACCCATTAGAAAATGTCCTTGGCTATAGTAAAATAAAATATTTCGTAGGTGTAGGAAATGATTCCATAGGCAATCCATAGATAATAATTCTATAGGGAATCCATAGATAATAATTATATGTAGTAAAACAAGTTACCAAGCTACGTAGGTAATTTGTATGTAAAAGTAGCCATAAGGCAATCCATAAGTAAATTACCAATGGAAATTTCTATAGGTAGTATGTAGGAAATTACTTAGGCAATCAATCTCAGCCAATTACTCACGAGTTATGTCCCTAAAGAGCAGTTTCTACAGGCAAGCCGTAGATAACCCATTTCACCTACATGTTACTTACGGAATATGCTATAGCTAAAAGGGGAGTTTCCTAATAGCGATATAATGTAAAACTATTAATATTTCTAACAAAAAATGAATCTTACGGAGTAAAACTACCCATGGTGATGCAAACCAAAAATGGGGCCAACCTCATCTAACTTATTTCTGTTAAACATATGTTTGATGATGACATTGTTGTTAGCTTGTTACATGTCAATAACATGACCAATCACACATGCGAAGATTCTGCTGAGGAAAGGATGCTCGACCGTTACTCATCTTTCGAATGAATCTCTTAAAAGTAAAATTATTATAAAGATAATTTTCCTCCATTATAATATGACACATCTGACCTCACTTTATTAAAATTTATTAGTATTTAAAGGTGAGTGATTTCCGTATGCAAAAGAATTAGATGGGAGTAATTAATTAACAAATTGACAAATAGTTTAAATTGGCATAAGCTAATAAAACGAAAGTTAATGATCAAACTACAGGGTCTTGGTTAAATATGATTTTTCATGTGGCTCCAACTCCAAGAAAGTCTATAAGTGGGGGTGAAATGTCAATATTAGCCTCAGAAAACTGCTGGCTTTGTAAAACTTGTGGTGGTGGTGTTACTGTCGTTACTGAATGAGTAGTACCAATGGCGGAATTATCTGCAACTGATGAGAAGGGGCTGCTGCTACTGTTGTAACCTTGATGATGATGGTAATATTGATGATTGATGCTAGCAGTCATCATCATCAATGGTAATGCATGTTCATTTTGATCACTGTGCCGATCATCATCATGATGATATTGATGTTGATGATCGTAGAAATTATTAGTGGTACTGGTACTATTACCCATCATCCATGATGTGTTTGATGATGGTGATGATGATGATAACGTGTCCCAACATTTGTTCTTGCTGCTCAAGATGTGATCCATCATCATCATCATCATTTGATTGTTGTTCTTGCCACCTGAAATATATGTCCATTTTGCATACGGAAATGGTAAGCTATATTTTAGACTCAAAAAGGTAACCAAATGCCACCACAAACTTCTAATAACATGTATATCATGCATTAGAACTTGTACAATGGTTTCGGATATTGTCAAATTCTTTAACAACATTTTTTTTTAAACTAAATGTATGGAACTGACCGGAGATAAAACCAAGGGGTGGCTGTTGATGGAACATCCCATTGTAAGCTGGAGGAGCATCGGTGGGGATTAAGATCTGCGGCGGCGGAGGTGGTGGTGGAGTGGCAGAAGGAGTGTCGGATCCTGAAACAGTTTGAGTGATGAACATTCTTCTCTTCCTATGAGCATTCGACTGTTCTCTATACTTTCTAGCCATGATTACATGCCAATGATTCTTGACGGCATTATCAGTTCTACCAGGGAAAAGCCTTGCAATCAATGCCCATTTGTTACCGTACATTCTATGAGCAGTCATCAGCCTCTCTTCTTCTTCATCAGTGAAAGCTTTTCTGTTAATTCTTGGGTCTAATTGGTTAAACCATCTCAACCTGCAACTCTTCCCTAAAAAAAAAAAAAACACAGATTTTGTCAAACAAGAAACACATATGAAAGCTAGGGTTAATTAATGAAAACATAAAAGGGTGTCTAAAGTATACCTGATCTTCCTTCTAGTTTCTCAGCGATAAGGTTCCAGTTCTGAGGACCATAAAGAGCCACAAGCTCCTTGAGTTTAGCATCTTCAGCTGGTCTCCAATGGCCTCTTGCACAAGTCTTGGTTGGTTTGATCATCATTTTACCATTGTTGAAGGTGCAACCTGCACCACTACTAAGGTTAAGATCAAGCTCTTCTTGTTCTTCTTCGTCTTCATCGTCTTCTTGGTTGTGAGAGCTGGTAGTGGTGATCATAAGAGGGAAGTCTAGAGAAGAAGAAGAGGAGGAGGAGGAGGAACGGATAAGATGGTGATTAGGGTTTGAATTAGGGTTTTGATTGTTTAGAGAGAGAGAACGGAAAGAGTCTGAAAATATCATCCCCGTATTTTGAAGAAGAAAGAAAAGAAGAAGAAGAGGTAATAGTTTCTTGGGTGTTGTTGTAGTTTGATATATAAAGGAGATGTCTTGATGTTTGTGTGTAGGATAGAGACGTGCGTGCGGATGCTGCTACAAAAACGTCATATATTCTGGTTAAAGAAATCTTGAAATTGGGAGAGGGTTTTGTGTGTGAAATTTGGAGCAGCTATAGTAGAAACAGGAAAAGCATTCTTAACAGAAGTCTCAATCTTCTCTGCACACACTCGTGGGGTGGGGTGGGATATGGGAAGACCGGAAGAAGGTATTTCACTAATTAATTTTGACATTTTAGATGAATTATTTAAAAGAAAATACAGTCTTGTTCTACTTCATAAAGCAAATAAATGAAAAAAAAAAGTGTGATTATTTGATTATGTGTTCTACTTTCTCTAAAAACTTGACAATATGGTACTTTTATTAGAGATGATCATGTTTTGTTGTGAATTGTTTTATTTTTTTTTAAATAGGTTCATGCAAATATACTCGGATACTATACGTACAGTCTACACACAGAAACTCATATACAATATAAATTAATATAAAGAAAAGAATAATAATTTTTGGGAAAGTTTTAGTCTTGACGTTTTTGTCTACTGTTAGAAATAACTTGGCCACATTGACAAAAGATTCTTGTTTTGTTTTTTCTTTATCTTCTTTATTAATTCTAATATAACATCCCTAAAGTATTAATTAAGTTACATTTAGTCCCCTGGTTGCTATTTTGTTCAGTTTGATTGCATTCAAATGAATTTTACTAAAAGCTTTCGTTTATGATTTGTTTATGATTAAACTCGTATGTTTGCTACGACATGTGCCTTTCACTTTCACAAAGACGGCTCATCAATCTGTTATTACTTGTTCATTTCTATTCCTTAGGACCTTGCAACCAAAGCCATCCAAGGATTCACCTCTCTAACAATACTAGAATATTGAGCATCGACAACCAACAAAAACTTGTCTAGTTCGTCATTAAAATAGGTACATGTTATGAATATTATCGGAGAGTAAGCCACGTTGATTTTTAGCGAAGGATGATCCATCATAAATCAGTCAAAAAAAAAAAAATCAATAGAAACCATTTCTTATAATAACAATATACGTATGGTATTTTTTGTCGGTTCCCATTGCATCATTGGAGTAACTCTTTGTGATAGTTACATTTGTTGTGCAATATTGAGATTGTGTCCTTATTGCGTCACGAATCTTTGTTTCATTTTAATTTGTGGCTCGGCAATTTGTTGTTAGTTGTGTTAAAACTAGACTAACGTTTTGTTATTCATTCATTGCCACTTTTACATGATAATTCATCCCAAATTAATACACATGAAAACCATAAATAGTTTGACATGTCACAAATGAGTTTTATACCATTATCACTTTGGTTGCTTAACCTTTATAGTGTGTTGAGTTTTACAACTCCTCACAATGTGATGATCTCTTCAGTTGTTTCATTTTAGTTCTTAAGAAATTAGGTGATCCCAGAAAAGCTAGTTAACTCGCAAATAATATGCAGGATACATAAATCTTTTTTCCTTCTAGAAATCGGAAATGGTCCAAATAAGTCCATGTACAGCAGATGGATTGAGGTTGTTATGGAGAAATAGTATTTTGACATGAAGAAAGCCATATGTTGTTTTTCTTTCTCACAACCTTTGTATAATCTATCTTTCGAATATTTAATATATGGTAAACCAATTACCTAATTATATGTTGTCAACCTTCAGATATTCTAGAAAACGTAATGTAACACTCATTTGTGACATATTCTAGAAAACGTAATGTAACACTCATTTGTGACATAGTCATGACAACTCTGTGTATTTTGAGTTAAAGAAAACTTTGACTTACAGATAAGCTAACTCAACATTCAACAAATATCTATCGTTTGGGGTTATAGAACTTTTATTTTATACTTCCTCTACATAAGTTGTTTTCCTTATAAGTTCTTGATTACATCAAACCTTAACATGATCCTCCTCAAGGTTCATATCACATCCATTCATCTTGCTAATGATGTAAGTTAATTATTAGTTCTATTTAATAATATTTCTTAATGTTGATTATATTGTTAATTTTCTAAATTTGAATTCCATATGTCAATATATTAAAGTAAAAAGCCTGATTGCTTATAAAGCAGTTTAAAATTCTTAGAAGAATTTGAAAGCAATAATAACAAATACCCTCCCATTAATTATAGTATGATTAAACAAATTATGAAAATTGTTGGAAAGAACTCACATATGTACATAACATTTGTACTCACTAATATTGTAGCTAACGTCCCAATATATCATCATAGTTAGGCCGACATTGTTAAGACCGGTAGATCTTATATATTAGGCTTGAAGCACTTTTATTGATCAAACAGGATTAGTAAAATGATAAGGCTCATATAATTAGAATAATTATGAGCAAATATGAAAGATTTGTATGATCAATAATCATTCTAGAATGATATTTGATAATAACATATGAGCTAAAGGTCACACCAACAATAACTTGATGAAAATATATTATTTATAAAAATTTTATTGTTGATATATATTTATAACTCTTCTAATTAATTGGAAATTATTTATTTACGATAAATATCAAAATATATCATAAGGTATCATTTATTAAGTCATGTACATCTTTTGGACTAAAATGACTTTTGTCTTTTAGCTAAATAGATAAGACTTTATAATATATAGAGTAAATTCCACGAATGGTCCCAGTGGTTTAGGGTAATTTACGCGCTTGGTCCCTAGCTTATTTTTTTAAATCGGAAGGTCCCTACTGTTTGTTTTTGTTACATGTTTGGTCTCTACTGTTTGTTTTTGTTACGCGTTTGGTCCATGTCTTACCTAAAAATACTATTATTTAAATAGGAAAAAAATAGTGAGTTGTGTAAGATAAGGTGAGGGGGTGGGGTTGGAGGTTTGTTTATTTAAATAAATTAAAAAAATCAAGGGCAAAAATAGTCATTTTAGGTAAGACAGGGACCAAACACGTAACAAAAGCAAACATTAGGGACCTTCCGAGTTAAAAAAATAAGTTAGGGACCAAACGCGCAAATTACCCTAAACCAAAGGGACCATTCGTGTAATTTACTCTAATATATAAAAAAAATGAGAGATTTTTTTTATAAAAATCTCTTTCTTTTCTTATTAAAACCATAAGCATGGAGAGGGAAGAACCTAGTCATGCTTTTGATTATTACTAATGTAAGGAACATACTTCTAAAGTAAGGCTTGACATAATCATGAAGCTTGGGTCTTGAAGTGTTAAGACTCATGAAATGAAGACTAAACGGAAAGAGCTTATAAGATAGTTATTCTTGTCCTTTTACTCTTGATGAATTCCACCACTTTATCCCTCTCTTCCTTTCATTGCTAGGTTTTCTATGCATTAATACACTTAAACTAGGTAGCAGAAAAATCAACAATGATATACTATGTGTACATGCAATCTAGGATCTATGTTTCATAGTAATTGTAGTTACCCTACGAAAAATGTAAATAAGAAGGAAGAACTACATTCCTCTTTTGTTGCTAAAGACTTTCGAGCTTAGGACCTCGTGCGTACCACCTTGCTTGGATGAAAAGAACCCAAACTAGAATCTCTCTCTTCGCTCACACCCAATAAACTCAAAAGAGTAGAATAAATTTGTCGGTTTCTCTCTCATATAATCCCAGACTTTTAAAATTCAAAAAAAAAAGTTTTCCATTCCACTACATATAAATACCCAGATTGAGCATAGTTAACATCTTTATGCATTCAAACGATTTACGAGCATTGCAAGAAATTCTTCTACATTCTTCAATTCTTTGTGTGTTTCTTTTCATTAATTATAAATGGAGTGTTTTTTGGTCATGTTTCCTTCATTGATCAATTTGCCTCATCTATTCTCATCATTAAGAAACATCAGAACACGATTGTTGATCTTGATGCATCAAGGTATTTGAAGAATGTTCAACCTATGAGTGAATGCTTGAATCATTCAATTTTAAATAAGGCATTATTTGTCATGAATAAGTTCCTCTTACAGCCCTAATTTTGGCATATACTACACAAAAGTTACAATAAGAAGATGGATGTGATGAATTTTGGTGTTTAAAGGCACAAAACTGCTACTACCAAGTCGACCTTCTGCAAGCTGTTAGGGTTGAGAACTGGTGATGCATATTCAACCAATGATTTGGTTTCTTCTTTGATCATAATTAGAGTTTATCATCATATGGGGTATAAATATGATTTGTTTGTCTTGTCAAAGTTTAAGAAGTCTTCATTGCCACTTGTTTAGAATGTACTTTTCACCATACTATTAAGATGTTTTTCAGAACATATTACATTTTCTGATAATGCTAACAATATGTTTCATAATTTGTTATACACATTGTATACAGATGAGAAGATTGATCTAGGTCAAATTCTCTGGGTCCAGTTCATTCAAATTCATTCTTCTTCAATGAAGGATTATAATTTTTTGTGCATGTTTTTGGTCCATTAATGTGAAGAATGCTCGTGATCACTTCAAAGTTCCACAAATGGCAAATGTGCAACTCGCAAAGTTATTAATATTGAATACTTCTACATTTGTCACAACGGATGTGGAGAACTTTCATTACATTGGGGCTATTCCAGATGTTATGTTGAACAAAGTTCCTGTAAAAAATGAGATCGTTGAAATTTAAAGCAGATTCCCATGTTTGTGAAAGATATATGACACCTTCTATGAAAGTAGCTTTGGAAGATAGGAATATTCAACGCATGGCTAGTAGAAAGCGAAAAGCAAAAGTTGTTGAGGAAGATGTTCGTAAAATGTCAAGGCATCAAAGGAAATTAAAGAAGAAAGCGAAGGTTTCAGCTGTTGATGAAGATTATGAGAATACTATTAGTGATCTTCTTCTTGAGGATGATGCAAACAACGAATATATTAAGAGATATTCTAATCCTCAGAAATCAGAAAAACCATCTACCACATGTGTATAAACTCATACTACGAACACTAAGTCTTCGTAGATTGTCAAGGTATCTGTTGTTTCTATTGTAGCTACATAATTGATACGTGTTAAGACTGAGAGTTATATTTTTTTCAAAATATCATGAATGAGCCGATTTTTAATCACCACCTCTTTCACTACCAACAAATTCTCAACCTCTCACTACAATTCAAATTCCCATTTCACCTGTATCATCTACTCAAACAACCATTCCACTTTAAACTCCTATTTTCATGGATTTAACTACTCAACCACAAACCCCTACTATTCCATCACCATCTTGTGAAATTCTAGTTTCTGAACATATTCACACTTCCTATGTTTATAATGAAGAAAGTATGACAGGTGGTAATGATGAGTTCGTAGTTCCTAATGATGAGGAAGTTGAAGTCACTGTACTTTTCAACCATTTGCTGAACCAGTGTTAGTCTCATATCTTTAAGATAACGAGTGTGATTTGGATGAAGTTACAGCCACTCATCGAATTACAAAGTGAGAATATAAATTGATTAATCAGAAGCTTAATGTTGTTGTTCACAAAGCAGACTCTTTTTCCCCCAATAAATTTTCAAATTATGTTGACAGTGCATAAGTCCATAATGAAGTCAATCCTTTCAGATAGTAAAGTGTGTTTGATGCTCATGAGAAGCTATTAAATGATACAAATATGAAAACCAATGAAGCTCTTTCAAGGTCCCTACAACTTTGAGTAAATTTGACTTAGTTATCTAAGAAGTTAAAACTCTTAAAGCTTTAATCATCTCTGAGAACATTGTTCATCATCAAGTTGTTACAGGTGCAATTAACACTCTTGTTGATCACTATAATTCAGAAGCAATGATGGCATATTTACTTGTAGAAAAGGAGAACAAGATCAAGTCTCTAAATCTTCAATTGATAGGGATGAAGAAGGAGTTTGAGAAGAATGATGAAGAGGTGTTGCTTGTTATAGGAAGAAATTTCTAGATTAATTAATGACTCGTTCGCATTCTGGAGGAAAAATATGTGCCTCACTTTAGTTATATATCTCAAATGATAGACGTGAAACTCAACCCTGTTCTTTCATAACTTCGAGCTATTAATGGTGCTACGAGTAGCGAGGCTACTTCACAACAAGGAGGAGAGGGAGTTGCTCAAGCGAATGCTGGTCAATAAAATATTCCTCAAGTTAATCTCAAAAATCTATATATTGTTCCTCAAATGGTGAAGAAACATGATGCTCCAAAAGTTACAATTACTAACAGATCATTGAAAAGGGTATTGGATTAAATTACTCATGAAATTCCAAATATCCCTAAAGCTGGCGTGGGAAGAAGTTATGAGAAAATTGTTTTGCATAATGAATTTGATCCTAGTGATATAGAGGCTGAATGAAGAGTTGGAAAGAAATAAGCAACTTCGAATTGAGTTGGATATACAAGATGCAGAGATAAGAGAAAAAGAAGCAACTGATGCTACATTAAAAGCTTTATGTCCAGAATGGAGAGTTGCAAGAATTCAACATGGGGCCATTAAGAATGTTGAAAAATATTTGCTAGAACCAAGATCTTATTTTGCAGTAGACAATACAAGTGATTGTCAGTTAGATCTTCCAATGATTGCACTAGATTTTCTTTTTATAAGCTTTCAGAACATTAATTGAGCTCCTTTATCAAATAGTAATACGAACAAAAAGCTATTCAAGTTCTATGTTACTCATTCAAAACCATAATACAAAGTTTGGACTTTGAAGAATATTGGTGCAGTTAAGAAGATTAAATAAACTAAAGTTGAAGTGTATACGAATTACACATTTAAAGTGTTAATGGGATCAAATAATGAAATTTATTTATTCTCATTTTGTTGATCTTCCAATAATGAATCCCTATTATTTGGATTGTGTTTTTTGGTCTGTTGAAGAAACATGAAACAAAGTTCTTAACTCAACTTTAACACCTAAAGCGAATGTTAAGATCTTATATCATGCAGCTATGTAAGATGGATGTTAAGGTGGTTGAGATTTTGAAAAAGAATATATGTGTTCAACCAAAAAATATTAAACAGATAAGGGATGGATTTATTAAAAAAAAGCCATGGGGTGTTGTATACAAAGTGCATGAAAATCGGATTATGAAGAATCGAATGATGTATCTTCAAGACAAGCATTGTTATAAATCTTCTACACTGACTGTAATCCTGAATAAAACTAAGATGTACAAGTTGAACACTAAAGATGATATCAATTGTGTCTCAGATATGCATATATGGTGGATGACAACTCGTATCGTTATTCTTGGAATGATTCATGAAGTTTTTGAAGAGGCAAGATGAAGTCTGCTTTCGTAACTCAACACACGTGGTGGTTGTGGTGGTGGTGGTGGGGGGGGGGGGTTGTTGGGATTCACATAATTGATATGTTGTGTTTGAGTTATGATGTGAATGGGAGTTTGTAGTTGTATGTTTTGAGTCTACTCTTATATATACGAACAACTTAGTCTGTATTCGTATTTTTTGTACTTAGGTTTCGCATGTCTTGTTAGTTTCTTTTGACAGTTGTGATAGCTTAGGTGTACTGACCTCATTGGTCAAGGCCTAACCAATTTCATTGTATTCACTATATAAAGGTAGTTAGTTAGTGGTAGAGAGTATCTTTTGAAAGGTGTTTTACATCATTTGTAATCGTATGTCTTTTACTTTCTATAAGAAAATCAGATCTTATTTACATTGATGCGTTCATTCAATTACATCATGGTATTGTTGATTTCAATCTTATAGAAGCTATCGATCCAATCAGAACCATTAGCAATAGACGATAGTTTTCATGAGACTTGTAGATAACCGGTTAGATATGATACTTACTCCACAAAAAGTAACTATCATTTGCGAAATAATTTTGAATATTTATTTGGGGGATGTGATTTTTTATTGACAAGTGAAATTTTAATGGTTACTGAAACATATAATTCGAGTAAAAATAGTTATTTTGGTATATAACTATTAGACTACATTTATTTGTATGTCTCTTTTTATTCTTTGTGTAGGTTATATGTAATTATTGTATGTCTCTTTGTATTCTTTGTTAGGGGATATGTAATTATCTCCACTATATAATGAGCATAACCCCATGTCTTTTGATATGAAGATTCATTTACACATGGTATCAAGAGCCAACTCCTCCCTTCCTCACCCTCATTAAAATTTTGACCTCATTAAACTTTTGATTATTCCTATCCTCTTATCTTCTTTTCGGTTTTCTTCTTCCCCTCTCACCGGAATTCCATCACCACCATCTCCTCATCATGTCAACATCCAACCCCAATGATACCACCCTTCCCATGAACACCATCCTTCACCTCATCACAATCTGTCTCTCCTCCACTAATTACCTTCTATGGGTGAATCAAATGACCCCACTCCTCTCCTATCAACAACTTCTTGGCCATGTTGACGGCTCTTCTAATGCCCTGCCATCATCTATTATGGTTGATAACAAGACCACCGTGAACCTGGAGTTTGTGGAGTGGCAAGACGCGGACCAACGCGCCCTCATTTTGCTTCAAGCATCTCTCACCGAAGAGGCATTTTCTAAGGTGGTGGGTCTCTCCACCGCCCGGCGCCCGTGCTGTTTGGATGGCTCTCGAGTCCGCCTACAGAAACTCTTCTGTGGAGCGGGTTCAAAATCTTCGTGATCAACTTCGTCTCCTTTCTAAAGGTACCGTTTCTGTTTCAGATTATAGTCGTCGTTTTAAGGATATTTGCGATCAACTAGCGGCCATTGGTCACGCGGTTGATGAATCGGACAAGTGCCATTGGTTTTTATGTGATCTTGGTGGCTCTTTTGAATCCATTTCTGTGGCGATTCGTACGTGCCGTCATGCTTAGCTTTTCCATGATTTGCTTGCCCAAGCTGAGGGGCATGAAATGTTTCTTACCTCGCTTCATGGTTCATCGCCGCATCCCGTTGCTTTCACTATCGAGACTCCTCCCGGGCGCACCTCATCGGCTGTTGGGCGAGGTAGTGGGGCTCCTTGTGGTGGTGACGCTCACGGTGGTCGTGGTCATGGGCGTCGTTCCCCTTATTGCCAACTATGTTGTACCAATGGCCATTATGCAAATCAGTGCCCGCAACTGTCCTCGTTTGCCTCTTCGATCCCCGTGAATGACACCGACTTGGTGAAAGCCTTTCTAGCCAAATGTAATGTCAATAATACTCCCGGCCTGGATTGGTATGTTGATTTTGGTGCCTCGGATCATATGGTGTCTTCCCCGGGATCAGTTTCTCAACCTGCACCGTTCAATGGTGATGGCTCGGTTCAATTTGGTAATGGTAACACTCTTCATATTTTATCTATTGGACTTTCTTCTCTTGCTAATGGGCTTCGGTTATGGGATGTGTTAGTGGTTCCCCGTCTCTCGAAAAATTTACTCTCCATTAGTCGGTTAGCTTATGATAATGACATGGATGTTCTTTTCTCCAAATATTAATATGACATTCAGGACCGGGAAATGAAGTGGGATCTAGCTCGCGGACGATATGATCATGGGCTCTACATTCTTCCTAATAAACCGGTGGCGCGTGCTTTCTTTGCTCGGAATGGATCAAAAGCCTCTATTGATTTATGGCATTCCCGTTTGGGACATGTGTCGTTTAACACAATTTCATTGTTAGATAAACTTGGACTTGTTTTGGTGTCTTCTATTTTACCTAAACTGGTTGTGTGTTCACCGTTCCAACTAGCGAAATCGCATTGCTTACCCTTTTATAGTAATGATAAACGTGTCGCTTGTGTTTTAGATTTGGTGCATTGTGACCTTTGGGGCCCATCTTCGGTTACTTCGGTTGATTCTTATCGTTATTATGTGATGTTTGTTGACGATTTTTCCCTGTTCACATGGCTTTATCCACTTAAGTCCAAATCGGACTTTTATATGTTGTTTGAGATGTTTATTACATTTGTTGAAATACAATTTTCCACAAAAATTAAAACCTTTCATAGTGATGGGGGTACTGAATTTTTGAACAAAAATGTTAAACTTCTTTTGCAAAAACATTGGATTTTTCACCAAATATCATGCACGTATACCCCACAACAAAATGGGCGGGTTGAACAGAAACATCGTCATATTGTGGAAACCAGGCCCGCTATGATGTTTCACGGCCACATTTTTGTGTCTTATTGGGTGCATGCTTTTAGCTCCGCCGTGTTTATTATTAATCGATTACCCACCAAGGTTCTTGACATGAAGTTTGCATTTGAGGTGTTTTTTCATCAGGTGCCCTCATATGACACTTTCCGTCCTTTTGGACGTCACGCGTATCCTTATTTGCGTGATTATGCAGCTCATAAACTCTCTCCTCAGAGTATACCATGCATCTTCATTGGTTATCATCCGCAATATAAAGGCTATCAATGTCTTGATCTGGTTTCCTCACACACCTTTATTACTTGACGTGCTCGGTTTGCTGAGACTTATTTTCCCTTTAGTGGGTCTTCCGGTGCGGCTCCCATGGCCTCTTTGCCTTTAGATGAGTTTTTTTGAAGATGTTTCAAGTATCACGATGCCCTACTCCCCGCCTATGGCTCCTCCAAGGCCGGATGCCCCATCTCGACTCACCGCTCCTTGTGCAGTTTGTGTAACATCCCAAAATTCAAGCCCAAAAATTTCATTTTTGATTAATTAATTCATAAAATATTAATTAGAAAGTATTGTATAAACACGGCATCTCAAAATCAAGTATCAAATTTAAAACCCACAACCATGAACAAATTTCATATCAGAGTACAATCCCAGAAAACACCATGCAGAAAAATCATATGTATGTGTGTGATGCCATGCTACGCCGCCGGCTCCTTCCCCTTCGACGAAGAGGAGCCTAAAACCAAAAACTGAAACAGTAAGCACAAAACTTAGTGAGTCCCCCCATCATACCACATACCATACAATACCATCGGTATCTTTCAACCGGTAATCATCATCGGTATCTTTCAACCAGTAATCGTCATCGGTATCTTTCAACCGGTAACTGGGGACTATTCCACCCCTACTGCTAGCATACAATAGCAAGATATTGATGGGTTTTAGCCATATGAACATTCCTATGTGCACATGCAACCCTAATGCTTGGATCTAGTTTTCTCTAATTAAACATGCATTCAATCCAAGACTTCTAATGGCTAATAGACTATAATAACAATACGAAATCAGAATTAGAAGTTTACCTTGAGTTACTTGCTTGATCTTCTTGTTCTTGGAGCTTTAAAGTCACTATTTTCACTCCTCTAATGGCTTACGAACACCAACTAGCAAAGGAGATGATTTAGGAGAGAGGAAAGGGAACAAATCGGCCAGGGTTTCTTCTCTAAGCACAAGTGCCGATTTCCCTTGACCCTTGGGGTCTATTTATACTTGTAAGGCTCCTAGGGTTTCACCCTTAAACCCTAATTGGATAACTTAGGCCCTAAGCAATCCAATA
The DNA here is from genome assembly GCF_051521515.1 of Lactuca serriola. NCBI lineage: Eukaryota > Viridiplantae > Streptophyta > Magnoliopsida > Asterales > Asteraceae > Lactuca > Lactuca serriola. The sequence continues at coordinate 74,618,983 of NC_136415.1, read as the reverse complement.
CCCTAATAGATAAGCCCTTGGACGAAATCTAAGCCTATCCAAAGCCCTAGAATTCGTCCCCCCTTATCCTTAAGGGATTTATAGCCCAAAGTCAAACTATCATACAATTGACAGTTTATACCCCTTTTATTTAATTAATCTCTTTAAGTCACCAAATCAATTCTTAATTAATTTATGACTTATATTAATCGAATAATAATATTATTATTCCTTATATTATTCTCATAATATATTAATAATATTCCTTCTCTCATATAAATCATCCTGTCAAGTTGCTATGGTGAAGGTAACCCAAAAGGACCATGCACAACCGAGTCAAATACTTGCCTAATATAGGTGCAGCCTTAGACACTATTCCAACAGTCTCCCACTTGGATAAGTCTAGTAACTATATACACAAGTATAATCCGATTTGCAATCGTAGCTCTCAAAGACTCTGTCAAACTCTGATCTAATCAATCTTGTTCTTCAGATAAGGGATCGTACAGTCCTCTGTTTAGATATCATGCTGACAATTCTATGGAACTAATTTGTCTAGCATTTGGTTTCTCGATCTCCGATTTATTTGACATAGAACTTAATCGAACACATCAATTCAGTTCTGACCGGGCCTGGCACATAAGTCAAATCAAATCATCGAGCGACCGAGATATCACTTTTACCCTCTTAGGATAAAAGTAACAAATAAACTTCGACTTATATGCATTTACTTATTCATTAATCAACTATACACAACAATGCGTTTTATAACATCAAGTTACTGATGCGGTTTCGCATTATCAATGTATAACCAATTAACAAACAACAAACCATATATCTTGGTTTTAAGGCCATATGATATTATCGTCTTCCCATCACCCTTTTATCACATTCCATAAGGTGATTCCAGCAAGCACGGGTTTGTTCCAATGCTCAAAACTAGTTCATAAGCACTCATGAACGTTGCAACAAACTTTTGTTATGTCTAATACCATTTAGACAATCTACACACCAATTCATGACAATCTTCATTCACACCTACTTCCAACATATGAACGATTGTGGACAATTTGAATAATTCGATTATTCTTAATAAACTCAATTATTCTGGAAGTCAAAACATGCAAAGTGAAACAATTGTTAAACAATTAACATAAGACAGTAACATTACTCATAAATAATACTCTTTTATTTAATCATCAAATGTTAATTACATTTATCTATTACACATTTCCAATACTATCTAATCTATACTAATATCATCCTTCAGCCCAATACTCCTAGCATGCTGCAAGTGCTTAACCCTACTCAGTCCCTTCGTAAGAGGATCTGCTGGGTTATCTTCTGATGATATCCTTTTCACTACGAGTTGTCCTTCTTCTACACGATGTCTAATAAAGTGATATTTTCTGTCGAGATGTAGAGATCTACCATGATCCCTCGGTTCCTTGGTCAAGGCAACCGCTCCTTCATTATCACAGAAAATCTCCATGGGCTCCTTTATGGCAGGTACAACTCCAAGATCACCGATGAAGTTCTTTAACCATATTGCCTCTGTCGACGCTTCGCTCGCTGCAATGTACTCTGATTCGCACGTTGAAGCAGCTACGGTTTCCTGCTTGGAACTTTTCCAAATCACTGCTCCTCCATTCAGGGTAAAGACCCAGCCCGACTGCGAACGGTAGTTGTCCCTGTCGGTCTGAAAGCTGGCGTCACTATACCCTCGCACCTTTAGTTCATCACTCCCTCCAAGGACTAAGAACCATTCCTTCGTCCTCCGAAGGTACTTAAGGATATTCTTAACCGCAATCCAATGGGATCTACCATGGTTCCCTTGATATCTACTAACCATGCTAAAAGCAAAGGCTACATCAGGGCGAGTACAAGTCATAGCATACATGATTGAGCCAACTACGGAAGCGTATGGTACTCGGCTCATTTCTGCTATTTCAGCTTCGGTACTTGGACTTTGAGTCTTACTCAATTTGGCATTACTTTGTATCGGTAATTCTCCCTTCTTCGAGTTTTCCATACTAAAACGTTTTAGTACCTTGTCTAAGTAAGGGTTCTGACTAAGTCCTATTAGTCTCTTACTTCGCTCTCTCACTATCCTTATTCCCAAAATATAGGAAGCCTCTCTGAGGTCCTTCATAGTGAAGCACTTCCCGAGCCAGGACTTAACCTCCTGCAGAGTCGGGACGTCGTTTCCTATGAGTAGAATGTCATCGACATACAGAACGAGGAAGCTTACTATACTCCCACTGGCTTTGACATATACACATGATTCATCTTCGCTTCGTACAAATCCAAACTCTTTGACTTTCTCATCGAAGCAAAGATTCCATCTGCGAGACGCTTGCTTAAGTCCATAAATGGACTTTTCAAGCTTACACACTCTATTCGGATGCTTCGGATCGACAAAACCCTCTGGATGAGCCATGCAAACATCCTCAGCCAACTTACCGTTAAGGAAGGCGGTTTTGACATCCATTTGCCAAATCTCATAATCATGAAATGCGGCAATAGGTAGCATCACTCTAATAGACTTTATCTTCGCAACTGGTGAGAAGGTCTCATCATAGTCAACTTCGGGAGTTTGAGTAAAGCCCTTCGCAACCAATCGCGCCTTATATGTGTGTACTTTTCCATCCACGTCGATCTTCTTCTTGAAGAACCATTTGCACCCAACGGTCTTACGTTCGGGCAGATTATCAACCAAATTCCAAACTTGGTTGTCATAGATGGACTGAATCTTGTTGTCCATCGCCTCTTTCCATTTTACAGACTCCGGGCCTGCCATGGCTTCCTTATAGCTATTAGGTTCTTCTAGATTTATTAGTGTACCATCACTAATATACGTATCCCCTTCTGTAGTAATATGAAACCCATAAAACTGGGGTTGAACTCTAACTCTTTCGGAACGTCTAAGAGGTAATGACTCGTCAATTGGTTCAACCGGAGTTTCCTCCTCGGGTTGAGCGCCAGCGGTAGAGGTTCCTTCATCTATCGACTCTTGAATCTCTTCAAGCTCAATTTGCCTCCCACTGTCTCCTTGGCTTATGAGTTCTCGCTCTCGGAAAACTCCTCTACTCGCAACAAGACAACATTGTCCTTCGGTCTATAGAAGAGATATCCAAAGGATTTCTGCGGGTAGCCGATGAAAATACATCGCTCACTACGAGGTTCGAGCTTGTCGTGAGTATCTCGTCTTACGAAAGCCTCGCAACCCCAAACCTTGATATGTGCTAACGAGGGAGCTTTCCCTGTCCACATCTCGTGAGGTGTCTGGCAACCTTCTTAGTAGGGACTCGGTTAAGGATATGGGCGGCAGTCTCTAAGGCATACCCCCAAAAAGAGATAGGTAGTGAAGCACAACTCATCATAGAGCGAACCATGTCTAACAAGGTTCGATTACGCCTTTCTGCCACACCATTCAACTGCGGTGTCCTAGGTGGTGTCAATTGTGAAACTATTCCACACTCCTTGAGATAGTCGTGGAATTCAAGACTTAGGTACTCTCCTCCTCGATCGGATCGAAGCATCTTGATTTTCCTGCCCAATTGATTTTCCACTTCATTCTTGAACTCCTTGAACTTTTCAAAAGTTTCTGACTTTTGCTTGATTAAGTAGATATACCCATATCTACTATAGTCATCGGTAAAAGTCACATAGAAGCGGTTCCCTTCCTTCGTGGTTGATCTAAACGGTCCACATACATCGGTATGTATTAGGTCTAATAGACCCTCACCCCTTTCACATGTACTTGTGAAGGGTGACTTAGTCATCTTTCCAAGCAAACAAGACTTGCATGTGTCATCTTCCCTTAGGTCGAATGACTCCAACACTCCATCCTTTTGGAGTTGGGCTATGCGCTTCTTGTTGACATGTACAAGACGACAATGCCATAAGAATTCTCTATCCATACCATTGGAAGAATCTATGCATAAAACATCATTTCGTAAGTTATCTACAATCATAACAGTTTCATAAATTCCATTACACGGTATTGCTTCAAAATATAAGACACCATTTAAATTAGCAAGAATAGAACCATTCTCATTATTAAAAGAAAATCTAAAACCTTGTCTAAACAAACCATGAAAAGAAATGATGTTTCTAGCCATTTCTGGCGAATAGCAACAATTGTTCAAATCTAAAGGCAAACCATTCCTAAGCACTAAAGAATACACTCCAATCTTGGTCACAGGCGACGATCTTCTGTTCCCCATGAATAGATTTATTCTTCCATGATCCACATCCCTATTTCTTCTTAGTCCCTGCAAATCAGAACAAATGTGGTTACCACAACCGGTATCAAGGACCCAAGAAATAGAATGAGATGACTCATTAGATTTAATTGTATATATACCTGCGAAAGATGGCTTGATCTTTCCTTCCCTGATAGCTTGCAGGTAGTCTGGGCAGCTTCTCTTTCAATGCCCTATTTTATGGCAATGATGGCACTCTACCTCCTTAGGGTTAGGACATGGTTTAGCAGGATCAACTTTGGTCCCACTAGAAGAGCAACCATCTCGGGACTTTCCCTTGCGGTGGCTCTTAGACGGAGCCTTCCTCTTCTTACTTCTTCCTTGCCCAATGGCCAAAACAGGAGCAGCGGGTGGATTGGGAGCGGGTCATCCTAAATTGATTGTAAATTGATTGTAACATGGAGGCAAAGAGTGAAGCACCATGTCGATCGCCAAGTGTTCCCCGAAGTCAACATTCAACTTGCGAAGACGGTCGACATACCTTTGCATCTTTTGCAGGTGCACGGTAAGAGATTCTCCATGACCCATTTTGGCGGAAATCATGTTAGTGAAAATCTCGTACGAATTTCGTGTCCTCATACCCATGTTAGTGAAAATCTCGTACGGAAATCATGTTAGTGAAAATCTCGTACCCATTTTGGTGGTATCTCTCCAACAAGTCTTGGTGCATTTCGTACGGATTCATGTCCTCATAGGACTTTTGGAATTTGGCATTCATGGTGGCTATCATGATCCAATGTACCTTCGTTGCATCATGTTCATGAGTCTCAAAAGCAGTCATTTCAGCCGGAGTAGCGATTTCTGGGTTGATTTTCTCGAGCTTCTCATCTAGGACATACTCCTTGTCCTCATAGCGAGCAATTGAGCGAATGTATCTTATCCATTCGCTAAAGTTCGTCCCATCAAAAGTCACCTTTTGACAACGGCTCATCAATGTGAATGAACTAGCAGCAACGTTGTTTGCGTTCGACATCTACAAATAGAAAGGACAAAGATATATTAGAATATGAATCCCTAATTATCACCCAATAAGAAAATTAGGGCTAGGATCCAACAACAATATTTACATATTAGAAAAGGGATGTTGTAATCTAACATGCAAACAATTTTGAAGGTAAGTGAATGACGATTCACTAATTCTCCACCACAAAAAACATAACTTTAAGTTCTAAATGTATTGAGAATTCCTAGGTTTGGATGAGATTCATTGAAACTTTTCAATGGCATGTTTAAATCTCGATATGCCCCTCTCGTTTGTGACTGGGATACCGAGGATCACAAAGTAGGTGTGAATTACCATGCAAATTTACATGGTGCCTTCATTGTAACGATCACCTATTCGATGTGTCGGTAAACCACACACGCTCCATTGAACTATGATAAACAATGAATCACCCTTTGCCACCTTTGGTTAGAACCAATTAGTGTGCCGGTAAACCACACACGCTCCACTAACTTCTTAGCAAGGGTGCAAAGTGTAATTTCATGGGATTGCATCAATTCACTTTTCCTAAAGTAACTAAGATTGGGAAATTTTTGAAAACATGTAGTTACTTTGTATTTCATATTATACTTTTAATGAAGGGATGAGGTTGCCCTATCCTACCCGTTCGGCTAACGACCCTCCACCGATCAAGCAAGCGGTGGGTGTGAGTGTACACCCATTAAGCGTCATTTTATAGGCAGCAACCTTATACCCACCTTATAGATCGGCTTTGTGAATGAGGCCTACTAACGGTAAGACCATAATTTTTAATCATACATATATATATATATATATATATATATATATATATATATATATATATTAATCTTGTAATATTATATTAGTATAGAGTTGAATTTTAAACTTGTAAAAATGTAGGGTTTGAAATTTAAATTGTCTAAATTAAACTTTTAATCACAAAACATAAATTTCAAAACTTGAGGGCAAATTTTAAACTTTTCAAAACATAGAGGATCAAATAACAAATACTCCAAATTAAAAATTAATCACATAATTATCCATATTTGATTTATTTAATGATTTCTTGCAAAACAATTTACCAATTAAATTAAAATAATTAATCAATTATCATATAAGGAAATAAATATTTAATTAATTGATAAATATCTTGAATTAGGTCAACAATATACACATATATATCATAAAATCGGATTTATATTGATCTAATATGATTAAGGCAAGTATCTCAAAGATAAACAGCAAGAAATCCCGAAGTTTCCTCTTTCTGATGCTTGGACTCGTCGAGTACCCCAATGGACTCGCCGAGTCAAGCCTACTCGCCGAGTCCACTATGGGACTCGCCGAGTCCATCAGACAGAAACATAAAAATCGAATTTTGAAGACATCAAACAAGCAATCAATGCATCAATTCAATAGAAACCAATCTAGGCTCTGATACCACTGATGAGTTTTAGCCATATGAACATTCCTATGTGCACATGCAACCCTAATGCTTGGATCTAGGTTTCTCTAAATAAACATGCATTCAATCCAAGACTTCTAATGGCTAATAGACTATAATAACAATATGAAATCAGAATTAGAAGTTTACCTTGAGTTACTTGCTTGATCTTATTGTTCTTGGAGCTTTAGAGTCACAATTGTCACTCCTCTAATGGCTTACAAACACCAACTAGCAAAGGAGATGATTTAGGAGAGAGGACAGGGAACAAATCGGCCAGGGTTTCTTCTCTAAGCACAAGTGCCAATTTCCCTTGACCCTTGGGGTCTATTTATACTTGTAAGGCTCCTAGGGTTTCACCCTTAAACCCTAATTGGATAACTTAGGCCCTAAGCAATCCAATACCCTAATAGATAAGCCCTTGGACGAAATCTAAGCCTATCCAAAGCCCTAGAATTCGTCCCCCTTTATCCTTAAGGGATTTATAGCCCAAAGTCAAACTATCATACAATTGACAGTTTATACCCCTTTTATTTAATTAATCTCTTTAAGTCACCAAATTAATTCTTAATTAATTTATGACTTATATTAATCAAATAATAATATTATTATTCCCTATATTATTCTCATAATATATTAATAATATTCCTTCTATCATATAATTCATCCTTTCAAGTTGCTACGGTGAAGGCAACCCAAAAGGACCATGCACAACCGAGTCAAATACATGCCTAATATAGTTGCAGCCTTAGACACTATTCCAACAGATATAAACACACATTCAGACATATCTGGGTACTGACCTACCCCTTGGTCCTAAGGACCAGAATCAGGGAAACTATCCCTATCATATCATACAGATATAACTCATAATCAAACGCAAACCAGACAAAGATAAATTATCACAAAGACAATTATCTTCTAAGTACACCTCAATGGTGGGCCGGCATTGTGGCCTTAGACCCACCCCTACTGGAAGGTAACTCACCTCGTAGCTGCTGATCTGTGCGGGAATCCTCTGACTGCTACCACTGCTGCTCCGGAAATCCTCCGTCTAAAATTCCCACAAAACACTTAGTCAGAAACTGACATCTTCCCTTAGGGTAAAATGACAATTTTACCCCCTGACCAAGTCAAAGTCAACTTCCAGTTGACCTAACTCGCCGAGTTGACTCGTCAACTCGCCGAGTCCCTATCCTTCCATCAGACCTCATACTCGTATCTACTCGTCGAGTTAGGCGATGACTCGATGAGTTTTCCTTCTAAATGAACACCGACTGAATCCACATCCGACTCGCCGAGTTGTATGAACAACTCGTCGAGTTCATCATCAACTGATACTCATGTCCTGACTTGACTTGCTGAGTTGTATGAACAACTCGTCGAGTTACTCTTCATCCTATAAACATGTTCTGTCCTCGACTCGCTGAGTTGATGAACAACTCGCCGAGTTCCATGAAGATTGTCTTGGACTCGCCGAGTCCGTTCATGCACTCGCCGAGTACCATGAATTCCCATAACACTTTTCTTAGTCCAAAACGTTGGGTCACTCCACAGGACTCCTAAAACCCTTCCACACTCAACTGGTCCTTATGACCCTCACTGATATGGGACCAAAACCCTTGGACTCGCCGAGTCTATCACATTCCTTACTAAGAACTTTGATTTCTGATGTACAACACTTAACCAAATGATAGATCCAGGCCCCCAAACTCGATCTAGCATTTAAAGTTACAAACTTTACATGCATACATGGGAAATTAGAACTTAAAAGGTTCTAAAATGGTTCTTTGTTGCATGGGCCTTCCTTGGTGCAAAAACCAACCTAGATCAGACTTGTGGCTCAAAAAATGACATGATACAGAAGCCCAAACCCCCAACCATGTTTGCAAACATGGTTGGCCACCAAAAATGGTTTATAAAAGCCCTAAATCACCCCAAAGAGGGATCTAACAAAAGTGTGAGCAACGTTCAGACTTTATACCTTCCAAAAGACTTCAAATGATGAACCAAACTCGAATCCTTCAGTCACCTCTTGATTCTTCTATTCTCTTCCTTCTTCCTTGAGACCAAAACTCACAAGAATCACTCAAAAAGCCTTAGATCTTCATAAAACGGCTTGGGTTTGCTATGAGGAGTGTTTGGGAGCATAAAAGGGGAAAGGAGGCTGCATAAGGTCGTTTAAATAGGGTGCAAACCCCTGGATTAGGGTTTTTGTCTAAACAGCGGCTACTCGCCGAGTCTGGGACTCAACTCGCCGAGTCCGCAGCTTAAACCCCGCGCCTCATCCCGCTTCTACTCGGCGAGTCAGTCCTTCGACTCGCCGAGTCCAAGGCCAAAAATGCAAAAATAAATGAAGATTTAATAACAAAATACATACCAAGAACCAGGTGCTACAAATCTCCCCCATTTATTTTAGACTTCGTCCTCGAAGTCTGCCGCTCGATCCTGAAACAGCTCAGGGTAGTGCTCCATCAACTCACTCACCGACTCCCAAGTCCACTCCGACGCCTTCCGGTGTTGCCACTGCACCGTCATGAGTTCTACTCTTTTGTTCCTCAGATCCTTCGACTTCCGGTCAAGGATCGCCACAGGCCGCTCGATGTAATTCAGGCTGCCATCAACCTGAATGTACTCCAAGGGTACCACCGTCGTATCGTCCACTTGGCACTTCCGCATATGAGAGACGTGGAAAGTGCTGTGGATCTGACTGAGTTCGGCTGGCAGATCCAGCCAGTACGCCACCTTGCCTACCCGAGCTATAACCCTAAACGGTCCGATATACCTTGGGCCCAACTTGCCCCGCTTCCTGAATCGAATGTCGCCCTTCCATGGCAACACTTTTAGGAGAACCATATCCCCGACCTGGAATTCCAGGTCTAATCGACGCTTATCAGCGTAACTTTTCTGCTGACTCTGAGCAGTCTGAAGCCTGCTCCGGACCTTCTGAATCTTCTTGGTCGTCTTGAGCATTACTTCGGTGCTCCCCATGACTCTCTGGCCAACCTCGCCCCAACATATCGGGGTCCTGCACCTCCTCCTATACAACATCTCGAAGGGAGGACGATCGATACTCGCATGATAGCTGTTATTATACGAGAACTCCGCCAACGGGAGGTAGGTATCCCAACTACCTCCGAAATCTAAAACGCATGCCCGCAGCATATCCTCCAGAGTCTGGATGGTCTGCTCGCTCTGGCCATCCGTCTGCGGGTGAAAAGTGGTGCTAAAATGTAGACGAGTACCTAGCTCATCATGAAACCTCTTCCAAAACCTGGAAGTAAACCGCACGTCTCTTTCCGAAATCACCGAAACTGGCACTCCGTGCCGCGCCACCACCTCCCTGATATAGATATAGGCCAATTTCTCGGCCGAGATGCTCTCCTGAATCGGAATAAAGTGGGCGCTCTTGGTCAATCGATCCACGATGACCCATATCGAATCCATCCCCCGTGCGGTCTTGGGAAACTTCATGATAAAATCCATCGTAATATCCTCCCATTTCCACAGCGGGATATCCAACGGCTGCATCTTGCCATGAGGTCTCTAATGCTCGGCTTTGACCTTCCTGCAGGTCAAGCACCGCTCCACGTACCATGCCACACCCTACGGTGAAGAGTCAATAACCCTTGGCTATCATAGTCGAAAGAGGAAACCTGCCCCATAATCCGCTCACTCTTTCGATGTTCCTCCTTCATAGCCTCCTGCTGAGCCTCCCGGATCTGCTCCAGAAGCGGATTCATCACTTTCATCCTTAGACAGATATCCCTGATCGGCACTGCCTTGCGACTAAGCGCATCGGCCACGACGTTGGCCTTCCCCGGATGGTAGAGGTTCTCACAATCATAATCCTTCACCACATCAAGCCACCGATGCTGCCTCATATTTAGATTTGGTTGGTCCATGAGATACTTAGAATCTTGTGGTCCGTGTAAATCGAACAACGAACCCCATAGAGGTATTAACGCCAAATCTTAAGGGCAAACACAACAGCCCCCAGCTCCAAATCATGCGTCGGGTAGTTCGCCTTGTGAGGCTTCAGCTGCCTTGACGTGTAGGCAATGATATGCCCTCTCTACATCAATACCACTCCCAAACCTGCAATGGATGCATCACGGTACACAAAAAAATCTTCCATGCGCTCTGGCAAGGCTAAGATTGGCACCTCGCACAATCTCTGTCTCAGCGTCTCAAATGCGGCGTGCTACTCAGGCCCCCAGCGATACACCACCGACTTCTTAGTTAGTCGGGTGAGCGGAACTGCTATCTTGGAGAAGTCCTAAATGAATCTCCGATAGTAGTCTGCCAATCCTAGAAATCTCCGAATCTCAGATGGAGACCTCTGAACCTCCCAATTCATCATGGCCTCTACCTTGGCCGGATCTACCGAAATCCCGTTCTGGTTGACAAGGTACCCAAGAAACTGCACCTCGCGCAACCAGAACTCACACTTTGAGAACTTAGCATACAAGTTCTCCCTCCTTAAAGTATCCAGAACCTCCCGTAGATGCTCCTCATGCTGCTCCCGTGTCTTGGAATAAACCAAGATGTCATCAATAAATACTATCATGAACCAATCTAACATCGGTCTTCACACGCGGTTCATGAGATCCATGAACGCGGCAGGAGCATTGGTGAGCCCGAAAGGCATCACCACAAACTCATAGTGGCCATAACACGTCTGAAACGCAGACTTCTGCACATCCTCCTCTCTGACCCTCATCTACTGATACCCTAAACGCAAATCAATCTTGGAGAACCAAGATGCCCCCTGAAGCTGATCAAAGAGGTCATCAATTCTCGGGAGTGGGTAGCGGTTCTTCACCGTTACCTTGTTCAGCTCCCGATAATCTATACACATCCGATGCGACCTGTCCTTCTTCCTCACAAACAGAATCGGGGCTCCCCAGGGTGAACTGCTCGGTCCAATGAAACCCTTGTCTAACAGCTCCTGCAGCTGTGTAGACCACTCCTGCATCTCAGGAGGAGCCAACCGATATGGATCCTTGGCTATCGGAGCCATACCAGGAACTAGGTCGATCCTGAATTCCACCTGTCGTTCCGTAGGTATCCCCGACAACTCCTCGGGGAATACGTCCGCAAACTCTCGTACCACAGGTACATCGTCCACCGTCGCCCTACCCGTTTCCCGGGTATCTAAAACATACGCGACATAACCTACACAACCTTGCTGAAGGTAACACCTAGTTCTTGCTGCTGAACATAAAGTTGGTCCTCGATGTGGCCTCTCGCCCTGAATCACCAGCTCTCCCCCACTTGGGGTCCTGACTCGCACCAACTCCTGCGCGTAGTCAATCACTGCCCCATTAGGGCTGAGCCAATCCATGCCTATAATCACCTTGTTCCCACGCAATGGAATGGGAACCAAGTCTACCAGGTAGCGCTCCTCAAATAACCTCAACACACAATCTCGAAATACCGTCGATGCCTGCACCGAACGGTCGTCAACAATCTCTACCTCTAGAGTGCAATCCAACATGCCCGAAGACTCGGAAAATCTCTTGCTAAGTGCAAGAGACACAAATGACCGGGTAGCGCCCGAGTAAAACAATACCAGAACTGGGATGTCGTTCACATGGAACGATCCTAAACAGAGCACATATCAATAACACAATCACAACAAAAAGAAGATCAGAGGGAAAGAATCATACCCGTCACCACATCAGGTGCAGCGCATGCCTCCTCGGCTGTCAGCTGAAATGCTCGGCTCCGCACCACTGGAACCTCTGTCTTGACCTTCCGGCCATCCGTAACCCGCACCGTCGCTGAGACCAGCGCTGCCGCTGGCACTGCTGCTGACGCTGCTGTCAATCTCGGGCAGTTGGCCCTTTTATGGCCCCTCAGATTACAATGGAAGCAAATTAGGTATGTCATTTGTACCGCAGGGGCGGGGGCAGTACAATCCCTTCCAAAATGCCCCACCTTGCCACACTTATAGCAGTCTGAACCTGGCCCAGTGCGACAAGCTCCCTCGTGTGACCGACCGCATTTCCCATAGGGGTCCCGTCCTGCCTGGCCTTTCGGCCTACCATCAGATCCCTTGGGCTTCTTCCCCGAAGCCCCAGTCGTCATCCCCTCCACTGCCTGCCTCTTCTGGACGTGCTCCAGATCAATCTCCCTCTCCCTAGCCCTGGAAATCATGGAATCTAAGGTAGGACAAGCTGAAAAACTAACATGCTCCCGAATGTCAGCTCGTAGCATGTCGTGGTAGCGAGTCCTCCTCATATCCTCATCACCCGCATACTGGGGCACCAGCAATGCCCTCTCCCGGAACGTGGCAGTGATCTCCGCCACAGTCTCTGTAGTCTGCCTCATATCCAAAACCTCCCTGGCCAGCCGCTGAAGCTCCACAGCTGGCGCAAACTCAGCCCTGAATCTGGTCACAAAGTCCGACCAAGTCATAGCCTTAATAGCCGAGGCTCCCAATGAATCACCAACAGACTCCCACCAATCTCTAGCCCTGTCTCGCAAGCATCATGTTTCATATCGCACCTTCGACCCCTCAGGATAGAAGCTCGTCAGCTGTGCAGACTCAATGTCCGCGATCCATCTCCTAGTAGCAATGGGGTCTTTCACCCCATGGAAATCTGGCGCACCGCTTCCCCGAAAGTCCTTAAAGGACAGTGTGAGTGCACCCACCTGGCTAGCCGCCATATCACTCCTGAATGATCGGAGACGATCCTCCATCACCTCAACAATCCCCTCCTTGATCGAACCAAAGATGATAGGGTCAACTCAAGGATGCCTCTCGTGATTCACACGCGATGAACTCGCGTAGCCCGTCATCAACCTGCTCGGATCCCGAACCCGAGACCGATCCTGATCCAGATCCTGAACCTCCTGCTCCAAGCCGTGTGGTCACCATACTGAAAATACACGCATAAAGGTCAGGATCATTCACATACTCGAGGGATCTAACATACTTCCCAAGGTTCCCGATTTTGTCTAGGCCCTCCTTGATTCAAGTACGGGTCCTCTGCTCTCAGTAGTACGGGCCCATACTACCTTCCACATCTACCCGTGCTTTCCTCAAGGATTGCTTCAACTTTACCAGGTCCCTTTATCGATACCCCTTTCAACTAACCTCATCCTAGGCTGCCCTAGGGCACTCTCCGACCTACTCTCCGCCATCAGATGCACAGGAGCCCCCTACAATTTCCCCCTAACTAACTTGCAGGTACTATTACTCCCATAACTCCTTAGTTATTTGGAAATAGCCAGAACCCCCGTAGCACAAAGCAAGCAGCATTCGTGCATCGAGTAACCAAATCAGGCATAACCTATACAGGTCATCCTACTGCTGACTAAACAGCCCTAGCATATAGCTCATACAATAGGCATATAAGGCATCCTCCTAGATCCTTAGCCCTAACTAGCATGCGATTATCATAATCATATATCAGGCACACAAGGCATCTTCCTAGATCCTTAGTCCTATTCTAGCATGCAATTCTAAATCAAGCCATATAGCATAACATAACATGTATAGGTATCTTGGGGAAAACTTACTTGAGCCCGGCCAGTCGCATGCATCACGCACCTCGTCTTTCGTAAAATCCTTCCATTTAGATTTTTAGAAAACCATTTTATTGTAAAAATCTTTTAGCCCCTTAGTTTGAATCCAGACACCCCCGAGGGCGTATCCGAATCCCTCAAACTAGGGCTCTGATACCAACTTGTAACATCCCAAAATTCAAGCCCAAAAATTTCATTTTTGATTAATTAATTCATAAAATATTCATTACAAAGTATTGTATAAACACGGCATCTCAAAACCAAGTATCACATTTAAAACCCACAACCATGAACAAATGTGATATCAGAGTACAATCCCAGAAAACACCATGCGGAAAAATCATATGTATGTGTGTGATGCCATGTTACGCCGCCGGCTCCTTCCCCTTCGACGTAGAGGTACCCGAAACCAAAAACTTAAACCGTAAGCACAAAGCTTAGTGAGTTCCCCCATCATACCACATACCATACAATACCATCGGTATCTTTCAACCGGTAATCATCATCGGTATCCTTCAACCGGTAAACATCATCGGTATCTTCCAACCGGTAATCGTCATCGGTATCTTTCAACCGGTAATCGTCATCGTTATCTTTCAACCGGCAACTGGGGACTATTCAACCCCTACTGCTAGCATACAATATCAAGATATAAGCTGAAATGCCCCAAAAATACGACCCAAAAATTTCATTTTTTTAATATAACCAAAAACCATAATCTGAGTGTCATGTCATAAAAACCATACGTGATGTATCCCAAACATAATAAAAACACTGTGCGGAAAACTGTATCATATCCATGTCATATCAAAATCAAAAACTAAATCAACTCCCAGGATAAAAGGTGAAGTTGTGGTGTGTGCGATGCCATCATCCCGAGCTCTTCCCTCTGCTAGCGGAAGTACCTGAAACCCTGAAACTGTAAGCACGAAGCTTAGTGAGCTCCCCCAAATTACCACATACCATACAGTAACATATCAAGCACATACTGGGGCCTTGCCCCCTCCATCGGACCGAAGTCCGAAGCTGACATCGGACCGAAGTCCGAAGCTGACTGGGACCTTGTCCCCTACATCGAACCGAAGGCCGAAGCTGACATCGGACCGAAGTCCGAAGCTGAGTGGGACCTTGTCCCCTACATCGAACCGAAGTCCGAAGCTGACATCGGACTGAAGTCCGAAGCTGACTGGGACCTTGTCCCCTACATCGAACCGAGGTCCGAAGCTGACATCGGACTGAAGTCCGAAGCTGACTGATCATAGCATAAACATATCACTAACATGAACACACATAATCCTGTCTGAGCCACGAAGGCATCAAACATGCTAACTACTGCATCGGATCAAAATCCGGCTACTGCTAGCTAAACGGGCCGGCATTGTTTCCTTAGATCCGTTCCTACTGAAAGGAAACTCACCTCGTGAACTGGCTGCTGAGTGAATAGCTCTGAGGGCTAACTGCTGCTGCTCCGGTATCTCTCCGGCTACAAGTCCATAAACACACTCAATCAAATACTAAACACTGCACTGGGTAAAATGACTCTTTTACCCTTGGTCAAAGTCAACTCTCAGTCAAGGTCAACTCTCGGTCAAGGTCAACCCACAGTTGACCTGACTCGCCGAGTTGGGCTGCCAACTCGCCGAGTCCATATTCTCACTCCTCCACTCTACCCGCTGCTACTCGTCGAGTATGGCATCGACTCGACGAGTACTCTCCCGATCCAAGAATTCAAACAATCTTCATTCGACTCGCCGAGTCCTATGAACAACTCGACGAGTTGTTCTTGAGCTTAAGAAGATTGCCTTGGACTCGCCGAGTTGTATGAACAACTCGCCGAGTCCCCCCATTACTGAGTCTACCCTCAAACTCGCTGAGTCCACTCCACTACTCACTGGTCCCACTCGACACCGCTCAAAAAGGAAGAAATCGGGGACTCGCGACTCGACTCGCCGAGTCGTTCTTCCGACTCGCCGAGTCACTGCCATGCAACTATTCTACACTCGATTCTGCTCGAATCCAATACATACAAATGATAGATCTGAGTCCAATAAGCTGATTTACCACGTAAAGTTTCCAACTTTACGTGTACAAACGCATGAACAAGGGAATAAAGGCTAAAAGATGTTTAAAAGGGGTAGATCTAGGGTTAAAATGCAAAATAGCTCCATAAAGGCAATAGATCTGGACTCTACAACTCCTAAATAAACAGATCTAAGGATATCTCGGCATAATAGAGCTTCCATATCAACATAAGGCTTGAGAAAAGCACTAACAAGATCTAGAAAGGGTTTTAAAGCATAAAAGGGAAGGAAATCTGAAGAATACCTCAAAGAGCTCTTGCTTTCCCTTGAATCCTTGCTCTGCAATCCTTCTCCTTGCTCCTTTCTTCTTCTCCTTCTTCAAGCCTTCACAATTGCACACAAAATCACTTAGAATCACTCAAGAACGAATTAGGGTTTTCTCACAGCTTTTGAGGGTGAAGGAGGCGAGATTGGGGGCTATAAGGTGGCTTAAATAGTGGGTAACCCGGGGATTTAGGGTTTCTCCCAGACGGACAGACTCGCCGAGTCCAGAATATGGACTCGCCGAGTCGCCAGCTAACACGTGCTCGAAATCCCGACCCTACTCGGCGAGTCAGGCTTTGAACTCGCCGAGTCCCTCTTGCAAAAATTCAAAATAAATACCAAGGAATTATCATACCGGAGACGGGTCATTACAATTCTCCCCCACTTATCTCAGACTTCGTCCTCGAAGTCTGCTACGGCTGAATCTGCAAATATCTCTGGGTAGTGCTCCCTCATCTCCTCCTCAGCCTCCCACGTCCATTCCGATCCCTTCCGGTGCTGCCACTGCACCTTCACTAACTGAATTACCTTGTTCCTCAAGGTCTTGGTCTTCCGGTCCAGAATCGCGACCGGCCTCTCAATATAATTCAGGCTGCTGTCAACCTAAATATCCTCTAGGGGAACGATTGCTGACTCATCCACCAAACACTTCCTCAACTGAGACACATGGAAAGTGTTGTGGATCTGACTAAGCTCCTCAGGAAGATCTAACCAATAAGCAACCCGACCCACCCGGGCCAAAACCCTGAAAGGACCAATAAATCTGGGGCCCAACTTGCCCCTCTTCCGGAATCTGATGACACCCTTCCAAGGTGAGACCTTCAGAAGGACCATATATCCCACCTGGAACTCCAAGTCCGAACGCCTCCTGTCGGCGTAACTCTTCTGCCGACTCTGCGCAATCTGCAGTCTACTACGGACCTGCTGGATCAACTCGGTCGTCTTGAGCACCACTTCTGTGCTCCCAATGACTCGCTGACCGACCTCGCCCCAACAAATCGGGGTCCTACACTTCCTCCCATAAAGCATCTCAAAGGGAGGTCGATCAATGCTCGCATGATAACTGTTGTTATACGAAAATTCCGCTAGCGGAAGATACGTATCCCAACTGCCACCGAAATCTAAAACACATGCCCTAAGCATGTCCTCGAGCGTCTGAATCGTCCTCTCGCTCTGCCCGTCCGTCTGAGGGTGGAAAGCGGTGCTGAAATGAAGACGAGTACCCATCTCGTCGTGAAACCGCTTCCAGAATCTGGATGTGAAACGGACATCTCGGTCTGACACCACTGATACCGGCACTCCATGACGTGCCACAATCTCTCGTACATAGATATCGGCTAACTTCTCCGCCGATATACTCTCCTGGATCGGAATAAAATGGGCACTCTTCGTCAACCGATCCACTACTACCCATATCGAATCCACTCCTCGTGCGGTCCTGGGGAGCTTGGTGACAAAATCCATGGTGATGTCCTCCCATTTCCACACGGGAATGTCTAACGGTTGCATCTTGCCGTGAGGTCTCTGGTGCTCCACCTTGACCTTCCGGCAGGTCAGGCATCTCTCAACGTACCAGGCGACGTCCCGCTTCATGCAGGGCCACCAATAATCAGGTCGAAGATCTCGATACATCTTCGTCGCCCCTGGGTGAATAGAAAACCGAGACTTATGAGCCTCATCCATCAACACTTGTCGTACTCCACCCCAGTACGGTACCCATACCCTCCCGTGAAGCGTCAACAATCCCCGACTATCATAATCAAATGAGGCTACTCGGCCCACGATCCTCTCACACTTCTGTCTCTCCTCCTTGAGGCCCTCCACCTGAGCCTCCTTGATCCGCTCCAACAACGGAGTGATCACTGACATTCTCAAACACAGATCTCTGATAGGGGTCGCCGACACTTTGCGGCTTAGGGCGTCGGCCACCACGTTGGCCTTCCCTGGGTGGTAAAGGATCTCACAATCATAATCCTTTAGCACATCCAACCACCTCCTCTGCCTCATGTTCAGACTCGGCTGATCCATAAGGTACCTCAAACTCTTGTGATCCGTGTAAATAGTACAACGGACCCCATAAAGGTAATGCCTCCAAATCTTGAGGGCAAACACAACTGCCCCCAGCTCCAAATCATGGGTAGGATAATTAGCCTCGTGAGGCTTCAACTGCCTCGAGGCATAAGCTATCACATGGCCTCGCTGCATCAATACTGCTCCCATACCGGTGATCGAGGCATCACAGTAGACTACGAAGTCCTCTACTCCCTCTGGCAAGGTAAGGATCGGAGCCTCACACAATCTCTGTCTGAGGGTCTCGAACGCTGCCTGCTGCTCAGGCCCCCAACGAAATACCACCGACTTCCTGGTCAGTCGGGTGAGCGGCACTGCTATCTTGGAGAAGTCCTGAATAAATCTCCGATAATACCCTGCCAACCCTAGGAAGCTCTGAATCTCAGATGGAGACTTCGGGACCTCCCACTGCATCACGGCCTCTATCTTGGCCGGGTCTACCAAAATACCCTTCTGGTTGACGAGGTGACCAAGGAACTGCACCTCGCGCAACCAAAACTCACATTTGGAGAACTTTGCGAAAAGTCTCTCCCTCGTCAAAGCCTCCAGCACCTCCCGCAGGTGCTCCTCATGCTGCTCCTGCGTCTTGGAATATACCAAGATATCATCTATGAATACTATCACTGACCGATCCAGCATCGGCCTGCACACGCGGTTCATGAGATCCATGAATGCGGCTGGAGCATTGGTGAGCCCAAATGGCATCACCACAAACTCATAATGACCATACCTGGTCTTGAAAGCAGTCTTCTGCACATCCTCATCCCTAACCCGCATCTGATGATACCCGGAGCGTAGATCGATCTTGGAGAACCAAGACGCTCCCTGAAGCTGATCAAACAAATCATCTATCCTCGGAAGTGGGTAACGGTTCTTCACCGTTACCTTATTCAACTCTCGATAATCAATACACATATGATGCGACCCATCCTTCTTCCTCACAAACAGGATCGGCGCTCCCCAAGGCGAACTGCTCGGCCGAATGAAACCTTTGTCTAACAGCTCCTGCAGCTATGTAGACAAATCCTGCATCTCAGGGGGAGCTAGTCGATACGGTGCATTGGCTATCGGAGCCGCACCAGGAATGAGGTCGATCCTGAACTCAACCTGTCTCTCAGGAGGTATCCCCGGCAAATCCTCGGGAAACACATCCGGGTAGTCTCGAACAATAGGAACATCATCAACTGTCATCTTGCCCTTCTCCCGGGCATCCAAGACGTAAGCTACAAAACCGACGCAACCCTGCTGAACATAGCGCCTCGCCCTTGCGGCGGAACAAAAGGTCGGTCCACGCTGTGGCCTCTCGCCCTGAATCTCTAACTCTCCCCCACTGGGAGTGCGAACCTTCACTAGCTGAAGCTCACAATCAATCACCGCCCCATTGGGGCTTAGCCAATCCATGCCCACAATAACCTTATTCCCTCGCAGGGGAATAGGTACCAGGTCCACTGAAAACTGCTCATCAAACAACTGAAGGGAACACCCTCTATGCACTCTGCCGACCCTCACGATCCTATCAGCTGCTATCTCAACCTCTAATGGACAATCCAGCTCCCCTGGAGCTCTACTAAATCTCTTGCTAAGCGCAAGCGATACGAAAGATCGGGTAGCCCCCGAATCGAATAATACCATAGCAGAAATGTCGTTCACAGAGAACGACCCTGAATAAAACATACAATCATAAGCAATACTCAAACGATAATAATAATAAAGAGATGAAGGGAAGATACATACCCGTCACCACATCAGGAGTCGCTCGTGCCTCCTCTATTGTCATCTGAAACGCCCTGCTCTTCGCCACTGGCATCTCGGCTCGGCCCTGCCGGCCATCTGTAATCCTCAAGGTAGCAGGGGCAGGTGCAACCACCTTCCCTGCTGCGGATAAGCTCGGACACTGGGACTTTTTATGTCCCCTCTGATTGCACTGAAAGCAAATCAGATATGATGCTACAACAGTAGTAGCAGGAGCCGTACAATCCCTACTCATATGTCCAATCCGACCGCACTTGAAGCATCCGGAACTCCCTGCCTTGCACGCCCCCTCGTGCATCTTCCCACACCTACCACATCGACCGTGGCTCGGCTGTCCCCTGGACCTGTGATCTGAAACCCTGGGCTTTTTGCCCAAACCGCCTAAACCCGAAACCGCCTCCGGTTTCCTCTTCTTCTCCATCTCGAGATCAATCTCCCTCTCCCGAGCCCTAGCAATCATATCTTCCAGCGTTTTACAGCTGGATCGGCTCACAAACTGGCGGATATCGCTCCGCAACATCTCATGATAACGGGCCTTCTTCATTTCCTCATCATCCACGTACTGAGGAACGAGAAGAGCCCTCTCCCTGAACTTGGCGGTGATCTCCGCCACTGTCTCTGTAGTCTGGGTGAGGTCCTGAAACTCCCTAGCCAACTGCTGCACCTCAATGACCGGTGCAAACTCTACCCTGAACCTGGTAGAGAAATCAGCCCAGGTCATGGCATCCAATGTTGCATCATCCCCAATGGCATGTCCGACCTCCTCCCACCAATCCCGTGCCCTGTCCTTCAGAAGACAGGACGCCAGTCTGACCTTGTCCCCCTCGGGACATCTGCTAGTGCGGAAAGCGTTGGCCACATCCGCCAACCATCTGGTACTCGCTATGGGGTCTCGCGCCCCATGATAGTCCGGAGCTCCACAGGCCCTGAACTCCCTGAAAGTAAGGGTGCGCGACCCCATCATGGCTGCCACCTCGGCACGGAAGGTGCCCAATCTCTCATCCATTAGCTCTAGAATCCCCTCCTTGATCGAACCGAAGATCACAGGAGTCTGCTCTAAAATGATACGAGTAATCTCTGAAGAAAGAAACTCTCTGGTCTGCTCATCCATGTGCTCGTTCCCCGAGCCTGATCCTGATCCCTCCCCGGCACCTCCACTGCCGGTTGCTGTCCTCGGACGCAAAACCACCATACTGAAACACATCATAGCAATATCAGAAAACTGAAATATCTCAAGGGATCATTGATACTACTACTAGCTTCCTGGCCTTGTCTCGGCCTTCCTTGATTCGAGTACGGATCCTCTGCTTTCAGTAGTACGGGCCCATACTACCTTCCACATCTATCCGTACTTTCCTCAAGAACCGCCTTGACTCCACCAAGTCACTTCTACTACTGCTGATCTCTGCTACTCTCATCCTAGGCTTGCCCTAGGGAAACCTCAGACTCAACACAACTAGTCCTCAGCTGCTGAAGGCCTCCTTATAATGCTAATTAGCCACCACCTGAACACCATCACATGTGACGAGGTTCAGATAATCCTTCAAGTAAAAGACTCGTCCCTATAACGGTTGGACTCAAACAAGAGTTGCGCAATAGGGCCAAATCCAACACTCTGAGATTATTCAACCCTGGTCACATGTGATGTGGCGTATTCACCTAATGGCTAACTCCCACCACTCAGAGTCCCACAAAGCACAAAGCAAGCAGCATTCGGATAAGGGAAACATACTCAGGCAAAACTATTCTCATAACGAGAAGCTACTCTAGCATACAATGCTAAGCTCGCGCTACCAGGCATAACCTAAACAGGCTATCCTACTGCTGTTTACTTAATACTAGCATGCTGTTCTACTGAAGCTGGAACAATTAATCATAATAATAAAACTTGTATTGGTAATTTGGGAGTATTTACTTGAGCTCGGCTGATCGCATGCACCACACCCTTATCTGGTTTAAAAAAAAATCTTTTCTTTCTAAGTGCTTTTCAGAATCTAATTCGAAAACATTTTTCTTTTTGAAAATCTTTTTATCTTTCCCTTAGTTTGAGTTCAGATGCACCCGGAGGTGTATCCGAATCCCTCAAACCAGGGCTCTGATACCAACTTGAAATGCCCCAAAAATACGACCCAAAAATTTCATTTTTTTTAATATAACCAAAAACCATAATCTGAGTGTCATGTCATAAAAACCATACGTGATGTATCCCAAACATAATAAAAACACTGTGCGGAAAACTGTATCATATCCATGTCATATCAAAATCAAAAACTAAATCAACTCCCAGGATAAAAGGTGAAGTTGTGGTGTGTGCGATGCCATCATCCCGAGCTCTTCCCTCTGCTAGCGGAAGTACCTGAAACCCTGAAACTGTAAGCACGAAGCTTAGTGAGCTCCCCCAAATTACCACATACCATACAGTAACATATCAAGCACATACTGGGGCCTTGCCCCCTCCATCGGACCGAAGTCCGAAGCTGACATCGGACCGAAGTCCGAAGCTGACTGGGACCTTGTCCCCTACATCGAACCGAAGTCCGAAGCTGACATCGGACCGAAGTCCGAAGCTGACTGGGACCTTGTCCCCTACATCGAACCAAAGTCCGAAGCTGACATCGGACTGAAGTCCGAAGCTGACTGGGACCTTGTCCCCTACATCGAACCGAGGTCCGAAGCTGACATCGGACCGAAGTCCGAAGCTGACTGATCATAGCATAAACATATCACTAACATGAACACACATAATCCTGTCTGAGCCACGAAGGCATCAAACATGCTAACTACTGCATCGGATCAAAATCCGGCTACTGCTAGCTAAACGGGCCGGCATTGTGGCCTTAGATCCGTTCCTACTGAAAGGAAACTCACCTCGTGAACTGGCTGCTGAGTGAATAGCTCTGAGGGCTAACTGCTGCTGCTCCGGTATCTCTCCGGCTACAAGTCCATAAACACACTCAATCAAATACTAAACACTGCACTGGGTAAAATGACTCTTTTACCCTTGGTCAAAGTCAACTCTCAGTCAAGGTCAACTCTCGGTCAAGGTCAACCCACAGTTGACCTGACTCGCCGAGTTGGGCCGCCAACTCGCCAAGTCCTTATTCTCACTCCTCCACTCTACCCGCTGCTACTCGTCGAGTATGGCATCGACTCGACGAGTACTCTCCCAATCCAAGAATTCAGACAATCTTCATTCGACTCGCCGAGTCCTATGAACAACTCGACGAGTTGTTCTTGAGCTTAAGAAGATTGCCTTGGACTC
The DNA here is from genome assembly GCF_051521515.1 of Lactuca serriola. Taxonomy (NCBI): domain Eukaryota; kingdom Viridiplantae; phylum Streptophyta; class Magnoliopsida; order Asterales; family Asteraceae; genus Lactuca; species Lactuca serriola. The sequence continues at coordinate 74,595,363 of NC_136415.1, read as the reverse complement.
GCCGAGTTGTATGAACAACTCGCCGAGTCCCCCCATTACTGAGTCTACCCTCAAACTCGCTGAGTCCACTCCACTACTCACTGGTCCCACTCGACACCGCTCAAAAAGGAAGAAATCGGGGACTCGCGACTCGACTCGCCGAGTCGTTCTTCCGACTCGCCGAGTCACTGCCATGCAACTATTCTACACTCGATTCTGCTCGAATCCAATACATACAAATGATAGATCTGAGTCCAATAAGCTGATTTACCACGTAAAGTTTCCAACTTTACGTGTACAAACGCATGAACAAGGGAATAAAGGCTAAAAGATGCTTAAAAGGGGTAGATCTAGGGTTAAAATGCAAAATAGCTCCATAAAGGCAATAGATCTGGACTCTACAACTCCTAAATAAACAGATCTAAGGATATCTCGGCATAATAGAGCTTCCATATCAACATAAGGCTTGAGAAAAGCACTAAGAAGATCTAGAAAGGGTTTTAAAGCATAAAAGGGAAGGAAATCTGAAGAATACCTCAAAGAGCTCTTGCTTTCCCTTGAATCCTTGCTCTGCAATCCTTCTCCTTGCTCCTTTCTTCTTCTCCTTCTTCAAGCCTTCACAATTGCACACAAAATCACTTAGAATCACTCAAGAACGAATTAGGGTTTTCTCACAGCTTTTGAGGGTGAAGGAGGCGAGATTGGGGGCTATAAGGTGGCTTAAATAGTGGGCAACCCGGGGATTTAGGGTTTCTCCCAGACGGGCAGACTCGCCGAGTCCAGAATATGGACTCGCCGAGTCGCCAGCTAACACGTGCTCGAAATCCCGACCCTACTCGGCGAGTCAGGCTATGAACTCGCCGAGTCCCTCTTGCAAAAATTCAAAATAAATACCAAGGAATTATCATACCGGAGACGGGTCGTTACATAAGCACACATTCAGACATATCCGGGTACTGAAGGACCACTATCAGGGAAACTATCCCTATCATATTATACATATATAACTCATAATTAAACGCAAACCAGACCAAGATAAATTATCACAAAGACAATTATCTTCTAAGTACTCCTCAATGGTGGGCCGGCATTGTGGCCTTAGACCCACCCCTACTGGAAGGTAACTCACCTCGTAGCTGCTGATCTGTGCGGGAATCCTCTGACTGCTGCCACTGCTGCTCCGGAAATCCTCCGGCTAAAATTCCCACAAATCACTTAGTCAGAAACTGACATCTGCCCTTAGGGTAAAATGACCATTTTACCCCTTGACCAAGTCAAAGTCAAAGTCAACTTCCAGTTGACCTGACTCGCCGAGTTGACTCGTCAACTCTCCGAGTCCCTATCCTTCCATCACACCTCATACCCATCTTTAATCGTCGAGTTAGGCGATGACTCGACGAGTTTTCCTTCTAAATCAACACTGACTTAATTCACATCCGACTCGCCGAGTTGTATGAACAACTCGTCGAGTTCATCATCAACTGATACTCATGTCCTGACTTGACTCGCCGAGTTGTATGAACAACTCGTCGAGTTACTCTTCATCCTATGAACACGTTCTGTCCTCGACTCGCCGAGTTGATGAACAACTCACCGAGTTCCATGAAGATTGTCTTGGACTCGCCGAGTCCGTTCATGCACTCGCCGAGTACCATTAATTCCCATAACACTTTGCTTAGTCCAGAACATTGGGTCACTCCCCGGGACACCTAAAACCCTTCCACACTCAACTGGTCCTTATGACCCTCACTGATATGGGACCAAAACCCTTGGACTTGCCGAGTCTATTACATTCCTTACTAAGAACTTCGATTTTTTATGTACAACACTTAACCAAATGATAGATCCAGGCCCCCAAACTCGATCTAGCACGTAAAGTTACAAACTTTACATGCATGTATGGGACATTAGAGCTTAAAAGGTTCTAAAATGGTTCTTTGTTGCATGGGGCCTTCCTTGGTGCAAAAAGCAACCTAGATCTGACTTGTGGCTCATAAAATGACATGATACAGAAGCCCAAAGCCCCAACCATGTTTGCAAACATGGTTGCCCACCAAAAATGGCTTATAAAAGCCCGAAATCACCCCAATGAGGGATCTAACAAAAGAGTGAGCAAGGTTCAGACTTTATACCTTCAAAAGATTGCAAATGATGAACCAAACTCGAATCCTTTAGTCCCCTCTTGATCCTTCTATGCTCTTCCTTCTTCCTTGAGACCAAAACTCACAAGAATCACTCAAAAAGCCTTAGATCTTCACAAAACGGCTAGGGTTTGCTATGAGGAGTGTTTGGGAGCTTAAAAGGGGAAAGGAGGCTGCATAAGGTCGTTTAAATAGGGTGCAAACCCCTAGATTATGGTTTTTGTCCAAACAGCAACTACTCGCCGAGTCCGGGACTCGACTCGCCGAGTCCGCAGTTTAAACCCCACGCCTCATTCCGCTTCTACTCGGCAACTCAGTCCTTCGACTCGCCGAGTCCAAGGCCAAAAATGCAAAAATAAATGAAGATTTAATAACAAAATACATACCAAGAACCAGATGCTAGAGTTTGCCCGGAGCCCATTTCTTTCGCACCTGAGGTTACCGATCCCGCCCCTAATGTCAATGTTGAACCGGCCCTCACCAGGTCAAGCTCTTCTTCTTCCGACAGCTCTTTTGGGCCCGACTCGGACACTGATGCCACCAAAGAGTCTGCTTCAGCCCCACCCGAGCCTGAAGTGCCCCCCGCTCATCATACCCCATGACCACTCGAGTTAAGGCGGGGATTTTTAACCCGCGTTATCGAGTTGATCTTGCTCACCTTCGGTCATGTGGTATGTTATCGGCGGTGTTCTCTTCTTCGGATCCGGTTTCTAATGTCACTGCCTTGAATGACCCTAAATGGTGTAATGTTATGCGCTCCGAAATGCATGCGTTGCACCAAAATAATACTTGGACGTTGGTTCCTCGTCCACCTTACTCTAATATTGTTGGTTGCAGGTTGCTTTTTCATACTAAATTCCAGGCGGATGCTTCGATTGAGCGGCACAAGGCTCATCTTGTTGCCCAATGTTTGAGTCAGGTACCGGGTCTTGATTTTTCGCATACTTTCAGTCATGTTGTCAAAGTTGCCACGATCCGTGTTGTTCTTTCTCTCGCCATTGTTAATGGGTGGCAGCTGCGTCAACTTAATGTTAATAATCTTTTTTTACATGGCAAGTTAGGTGATACAATTTATATGCAGCAACCCCCGGGGTTCGTTGATACTCGGTTTCTAATCATGTTTGCAAGCTCGACAAAGCTATTTATGGGTTAAAGCAAGCCCCACATGCGTGGTTTCATTGGTTGAGCTCTTTTCTGGTTACTAATGGATTCTTTGTAGTCGGGCTGACCCATCTTTATTTATTTTTTGCCAGGATCGCTGCATTGTTTACTTGTTGGTGTATGTGGATGACCTTATCCCCACTGGATCCGACACCTCCGTTATGTCTAGCTTTATTGCCAAGCTTCATGCTGAGTTCCGTATTAATGATCTTGGGCGCTTGAGCTATTTCCTTGGCTAAGAGGCGACGTCGCTTCCGTACGGTCTCTTGCTCAGCCAGGCCAAATATTCTCATGAAATTATTTCTCGTGCAGATCTACTTGATGTTAAGCCCATGACGACTCCCCTTGCCACCAATGCCTTTCTTGTTAGTGATGGCCCACTTTATGAGGACCCCACGCGTTATCGCTCGTTGGTCGAAGCACTTCAGTTCTGACGATTACTCGACCGGACATTGCCTATGCTGTGAATCAGGTCAGCTAGTATCTTGATGCTCCGACTGTCGCTCACTTTCAAGTTGTGAAGCTTCTTATTCGTTATGTGAAGGGAACACTCACTTTTGGTCCCACTTTTTCTCGGCCCAAGTCCACCTCTATTGTGGGCTACTCTGATGCAGATTGGGTTCGTTGTCTTGATACCCGACGTTCCACTTATGGCTACTCGATATTCCTGGGGGGTAATCTCGTATCTTGGAGTTCTAAGAAACAACCGATCGTTTCTCGCTCCAATTGTAAATCTGAATATCGGGACATGGCGAACACTGCCGCTGAGATTATTTGGCATACTCATCTTCTGCGTGAGCTTCATGCTTTGCCTTCCGGTCAACCGACTCTCCTTTGTGATAATCAGAGTGCGCTCTTCCACACCCAGAATCATGTTGCTCACAAATGTGCCAAACACATTGACCTTGATTATCATTTTGTTCGTGAGCTCGTTGAATCTGACAAACTTATTACTATGTTCGTTCCAACCAAGCTTCAGGTTGCAGATATCTTCACCAAAAGTCTGCCTCGTCAGCAGTTTGAGCAGTTTCGTCAAATGTTGCACCTTGGTCCACCACCTGTCGTTTGAGGGGGGATTGTAACGCCCCAAATTTCAAATACCAATGTTAACTTAACAAAGTCTAAAAACTTCTAAAATTCAAAAATTCAAATACTAATGTCATTATTAATAATAATAGTGGAAGCAAATAGATATTTAAGTAAACACTTGGTGCGTTACGTCCTCCTCAAGGCTTGTAACCATCTCCAAGTACGAGCTTTATCCTTCCCATTCCCGTTGCCACTCGCTAAGTTATTACCTGGGTTGCGTGCATTTAAAGATTCTAATGGGTAAGCCTAGGGCCTAGTGAGTTCGTGGTTTTCATGCATATTGACGTCAATAAAATAAAATAAAAATAATGCAGCCATTTATCAAATATAATTCTTTTCATTTCTTTCCACCCTAGATAACACATTAGGGAACTATTGTCATTTCCAGGGAACAAGTCCCTCCGTCGGGCACAACAAATATGCTTACGGCTAGATAAACAGAGCGTAGGCTCTCCGCCGCGTACTAACACCCTGTACGACGACTAATAATAAGACCGTGTAAATACACATGTTCCCTATATATACGTCACTCACCATTTTCACCCTTTTATATGAAATAATTCACAAAATTCCACACAAATATTCATAGCAATAACAACAGTAACGTATGATTGCAAATAATTTAGAATAAACTTTTCATGCAAGCAACCACAAAATTCACACGAAACTCACCTTGTTGGCGTTAGGACTTAGCCAAAGTTTGTCACGCTACACACACCCTTAATTTTGAAAGAAATCTCGAATATCTTCACAACCTTCAATCTCCGAATTCTCCCTCGAATCATAGTAGTTTCTTGCAATTCCAGTGGGGTTTTCACTTGATTTCTCAAGCTTTATATAGTGCCTAACTCAAAAATTGAAAGAGTCCTCTCGTTTGCTCGAATTTATAGCCATATTGAAGAATGACGGTTTTTGCCATTAATCCCCATAATTCTCTACTAATTACCTCATTATTCCCTGATTTAATCATATTATTATTATGATGTAATCTAATTACATATATATTTTTATATCTTAAATTTAAGTTATCACAAACTTCCCTCCTTAAAGGAGTTCCGTCCACATAATTTGAATTAAGCAAACAAATGAGGGTATTTAGTTTTCATATCTCGCTCGGTCTCCCATGTTGCATCTAAACCTTTATGATACTTTCACTGAACCTTCACCAGTGGTATCTCCATATTCCTTAACTTTCTGACCTTTCGATCTATAATTTCGATAGGTTCTTCTGTATATCGTAGCTTCTCATCAACCTTAATTTCTTGAAGTGGCACTTTCATGGCGGCATCCGCCAGACACTTCTTTATATTAGAAACATAGAATGTGCTATGAATGCCCTACATTTCCCTTGGTAGCTCCAATTGATAAGCTACTTCCCCAATCGTTCCTTAATTATAAAGGGCCCAACGTAGCTAGGACTTAACTTCCCTCTCTTACCAAAACGCACAACACCCTTCCGTGGGGACACCTTTAACATAACTTTATCACCAACCTGAAAAACTATTGGCTTTCTCCTCTTATCTGCATAACTTTTCTGCCGATCCTGAGCAACCTTAATGTTATCCCTAATCACCTAGATTTGTCGGTAGTTTGCTGAACAAGTTCAGGTCCAGCCAACTATTTCTCCCCCACCTCATTCCAACATAATGGAGTTCTACATTTCCTGCCATATAGGGCCTCATATGGTGCGACTTTTATACTTGCATGATAGCTATTGTTGTAGGCAAACTCAATTAACGGCAAATGAGTTTCCCAAGACCCTCCAAAATACATAACACAAGACCGTAACATATCTTCCAAGTTTTGTATTGTCCCTTCACTTTTCCCATCTGTTTCTGGATGGTATGTCGTTATCAATTTTACTCGAGTACCCATTTCTCGTTGGAAGCTACCCCAAAATGTCGACGTAAAGCGACTATCCCGATATGAAATAATATATAATGGAACTCCATGTAGTTTCACTATCTCGTCAACGTAGAATTTAGCTAGCCTTTCTAACAGCTACGTCTCCTTAATCGGTAGGAAGTGCGCCGATTTGGTTAATCTATCCACGACTACCCAAATCGCGTCATAACCCTTCGGTGTCCTAGGTAGCTTAGTCACAAAGTCCATTATGATGTGATCCCATTTCCATACTGGAATCTCCATTGACTGTAACTGACCATAAGGCCTTTGGTGCTCAGCCTTCAACTTCAAGCACGTCAAACACCTTTCAACAAAATAGGCTATATCCTTTTTCATACCAGGCCACCAGTGAGATTTTTGTAAGTCTTGATACATTTTGTTTGTTCCCGGATGGATTGAGTACTTTGACATGTGCGCTTCCTTGAGAAGTTAGTTACGCACTTCACCCACTCGTGGTACCAAACTCTTCCTTGGAAACACTTCAAGCCATGACTATCCTTTTCCAATGATTGTATTACTCCCACCACTCCTTCACTTTTCCACTTCTCTTCCTTCGAGGCCTCCTCCTGACTCTTTCTCAAATCCTCTAGTAAGATGGTGGTTACATTCATCTTCATCATTCGAATCTTACGTGGTTCTCTTCTTTCCTTACGACTTAATGCATCAGCTACCACATTTGCCTTCCCTGGATGGTAAAATATCTCACAATCATAATCTTTTAATAGCTCCATCCACCGTTGTTGTCTCGTGTTCAAATCTTTCTGATCAAAAAAGTATTTCAGACTCTTATGATCAGTGAAGATCTGACACCTTGTCCCATACAAATAATGTCTCCAAATCTTTAAAGCAAACACTACTGCAGCCAACTCCATATCATGCGTTGGGTATTTACGCTCGTGAACCTTTAACTGTCGTGAGGCATAAGCAATCACCTTACCGTTTTGCATCAAAACACACCCTAAGCCTAACTTGGATGCATCACTATAAACAACAAAGCCATCATTGCCTTCTGGTAAAGATAATACTGGTGCACCGCTAAGCTTTTCCTTTAAGACGTTAAAAGCATTATCTTGCTCTGGCTTCCATTCGAACTTCACATTTTTCCTTGTCAGGGTGGTTAGCGGTGCAACTATGCGCGAGAATTCTTGTATAAACCTTTGATAATATCCTGCCAACCCAAGAAAACTTCAAACTTTTGATGGGGTTCTTGGCGGTTCCCATTTTTCAATCGCCTCAATCTTTGTTGGGTCCACCTTGATACCATGTTCGTTTACAACATGTCCCAAAAACTGGACTTCCTGAAGCCAGAACTCGCACTTCGAAAATTTGGCAAATAATTTTTCTTTCCTCAATAAACTAAGTGTTAGCCGCAGATGTTGCTCATGGTCTGCCTTCCTTTTAGAGTATATCAAGATGTCATCGATAAATACAATTACAAAATTGTCTAGGTATGGCTTGCACACCTGATTCATCAGATCCATGAACGCAGTTGGTGCACTGGTCAAACCAAATGACATTACTAGAAACTCGTAATGACCATACCTAGTTCGAAAGGTTGTCTTTGATACATCTTCTTCCCTGACTTTCAGTTGGTGATATCCCGACCGCAAATCGATCTTTGAGAAGTAACTTTCCCCCTAAAGTTGATCGAATAGATCATCAATTCTCGGTAACGGATACCGATTCTTTATAGTCACATTGTTTAACTCCCTATAGTCAATGCACATTCTCATTGTCCCATCCTTCTTCTTAACGAATAGTATTGGTGCACCCCACAGTGAGGTACTGGGCCGAATAAAACCCTTGTCAAGCAAATCTTGCAACTGAGCCATCAACTCCTTCATTTCGGTTGGTGCTAACCGATAGGGGGCACGAGCTATCAGTGCTACTCCTGGGGTAAGATCGATTCGAAAATCCACTTGCTTATCCGGTGGCAAGCTAGCTAGGTCATCAGAGAGCACATCTTGGAACTTACATACAACTGGTATATGTGTTATTTCAGGCTTGTCCTGCTTGGCATCGAGAACATATGCCTAATAACTTTGACACCCTTTCTTTAAATAACGAGTTGCCTTAGTCATTGATATCAAAATAGAGTCCTTAACTCGCCGATCACCATAAATCTTTACCATTCCTTTTTCTGGCATCCAAACTTGAACAATCCTATTTTCACAATCTATGATAGCTTGGTTTGCCGACAACCAATCCATCCCTATAACGATATCAAAATCACCTAGGGCTATAGGTAATAATTTTAACGGTACCACACCACCTTCTATTTCGATAGAGCAATCATCATATTCCTCTCTTACTAATACCCAATGATCGTCAGCAGTTTCAATTTCTAAGGCACGTTCTAGAGTCTTTGCATTTCTACCCAGGTTTTTGTAAAAAGTAGTAGACACAAAAGATCTATTTGCACCAGAATCAAATAACACCCTAGCATGAATTGAGTTTACTAGGAAAGTACCTGTCACCACATCCGGGGTTTCCTAAGCCGTCATGTGAAAAGCTCTAGCTTTTGGTCTACCAGTGTCAGCCTTTTTATCCGTCAGCCGATTGTTTATCATCCTGCCTTGATTGTTGTTACCTTTGCTCTGGGGACATTCCAACTTGATGTGGTTAGGGGAACCACACCCACAACATACCCTTCCCGTCTTACATTCTGTGGCTATGTGCCCTGGCTTCCCACACTTGTAGCAAAATTTTTGATTCATGTTACACTCCCCCTTATGATAGCGGTTGCATTTCGAGCATTGCTTTACTCCAGAACTTTGATCAACTTTACGTTCTTACCCTGAAGTCTTTCCCTTCCTAGAATCATTATTCGTACCATCTCATTTTCTTTTCCCCAAAGCCCTGTCTTCACCTTGACGATTCTTCTCACAATCGCGGCCTTCTGCAGCATCTACAGCTGACTGGAACGTACCTGGTTTCTGAATTTGCACAAATTCATGGATGGCTGTTCTCAGTCCCCAAATATAGCGTTCCACCCTTCTTTCCTTTGTAGATACATAAAATTTGGCAAACCTAGCCTTCTCCGTGAACTTTATGGTGTACTCCCTCACAGTCATATTCTCCTGCTCCAACCTCAAGAATTCTTCCTCTAACTGCTTAATCGTTGTTCGTGGGCAAAACTTTTCTTTAAAGATTATTAGAAACTCATCCCATGACATGTTCTTAGCCGCCTCACGCCCCTTAACTTCCTTCACCATGCCCCACCAATGTATTGCCTCCCCTTTTAGCATTGTCGCAGCATAAATCACCTTATCCTCATCCGCACGCTTGCTAGTATCGAACGCTCCCTCAATCTCCATGATCCATGTTGATGACAAACGGGATCAATTTCTCCGTTAAAATGGGTGGCTTGCAGTTCATGAACGTCTTGTAACTACAACCCCGTCGATCGTGGTTGCCATGATGCCTTGTGGGTTGTGCAATACTTGGTTCACGACTCATATTTGGTGTATTGTACTTTTAGTCCTCTTCACCTCCACCCAAGTTACCTTCATACTCACCCATTATTGTTTCTCGTGCATGAGCAACTACATCTGGTAAGGTGTCTCGAATTGCTAGAACAATCTCATCAGCCAACTCCTCTATAGTGATCGTGTTTGCCGCACGACCCCTTACATGACCTTGACTTCGACCGCGGTGGGATCCAGAGCTACCATGGGCCGATTGTACAGGTATCGGTGCTGTAACAGCTCCTCGGCCTCTTCCTCTACCCCTGCCTCTTCCTTGTCCCCGCCCACGACTAGCATTTGGGATTAGTGGGGTTTCTGGTACATCTCCTGGTGCTCTAACATAAGCTCCAATTGGGATGCGTTCTTTCTCCGGACTGACCCTAATGAACCTCCCAGATCTTCGTGAAGACATATTAACTACATATTTATGTTTATAGCACAATAAGTATAACAAACATAAATTTTATTCCAAATTATTAAAACTTCAAAAATAGACATATGTCTTGTTCACATCAAGTCACTTAAGCCAATAACCAAGAGAAAAAAAAAGACAAATCATTGCACTCATACTTTCTACTTTTTAAAAACGATGTCATCATATTTCAATATTCTTTGTCCCTCCTTCAAGTAATTCCTTATCTTTTTAGCTTTTTGATCTCCGGGACCACTTTGAATGACCAGCACCTCGGCCTGAGGTGGGTCTCTTCCAACCACAACTTAGTGATAGTGGGTTTCCTTAGCTCCAACACCTCTTGTTCCAACCTTCGTATCTTGCGCTTACTTTTCTCAGCGGCCTCAACACGCATTTGGTTCTCCTGTACGAGCCTTGACCTATGCTCATCTATATCTTCAATCTTTCTTTTCAAACTGTGAATCTCGAGCTGTGCCTGTGGCATTTCATCTTTATATAGTCACTCCCAATAGGTACCAGGACTAGTTGGCGTGTACTCCACATAGGGCATATGGAACATTTCGTATCTTTGTTCCACATGGTATTCCACATGATTTCCCTCGGGTTCCTCCTCGGGGTCTTCTTCGGGTTCCTCATCAGGGTCTTCTTTTGGCTCCACCTCGGATTCCACATCCTCATCTTCTTCATCCCGTTCAGAGAGGCTGAGTGGAGTCGTTGGTTCCAGACTACCTTCCGAATCAGAGAGCTCTAACTCGGCCTTCAATTTCTCATCGGGAAGTAACCCACTAGTACCCTCAACTGACACCCCATCATCGACGATTGCCTTTCCATGATCCATAGTACCTACAAACGAGATCCATTCCAAATTAGGCGATGTACCGCTCCTCCCATTTAAGCTTAGGCGTGAAATCAACGACTAATCTGCTTAAACAACTCTCTGATACCAACTTGTAACGCCCCAAATTTCAAATATCAATGTTAACTTAACATAGTCTAAAAACTTGTAAAATTCAAGAATTCAAATACTAATGTCATTATTAATAATAATAGCGGAAGCAAATAGAAATTTAAGTAAACACTTGGTGCGTTACGTCCTCCTCAAGGCTTGTAACCATCTTCAAGTATGAGCTTTATCCTTCCCATTCCCGCTGCCACTCGCTACGTTATTACCTGGGTTGCGTGCATTTAAAGATTCTAATGGGTAAGCTTAGGGCCTAGTGAGTTCGTGGTTTTCATGCATATTGACGTCAATAAAATAAAATAAAAATAAAGCAACAATTTATCAAATATAATTTTTTCATTTCTTTCCACCCTTGATGACACATTAGGGAACTATTGTCATTTCCAGGGAACAAGTCCATCTGCCAGGCACAAAAAATATGCTTACGGCTAGATAAACAGAGCTTAGGCTCTCCGCTGTGTACTAACACCCTGTACGATGACTAATAATAAGACCGTGTAAATACACTTGTTCCTTATATATATGTCACTCACCATTTTCACCCTTTTATATGAAATAATTCACCATTTTCACCCTTTTATATGAAATAATTCACAAAATTCCACACAAATATTCATAGCAAGACAAAAGTAACATATAATTGCAAATAATTTAGAATCAACTTTTCATGCAAGCAACCACAAAATTCACACGAAACTCACCTTGTTGGCGTTAGGTCTTAACCAAAGTTTGTCACGTTACACGCACCCTTAATTTCGAAAGAAATCTCGAATATCTTCATGTTAGGGTGCAAAGTCACTCTTGGATGTAGTGTTTTAGGCTTACTCTCTTGTATGTGTAAATGGGTTGAGTCTTTCCTATAAATAGGAAGTGAGTGACTCCCATTATGTAAGGAATCATTTGGAGTGTTAGACTAGAGAGAGAAATTGTATACAAACCCATTTGTATAATCTTTCTAGATCTAATATGAGCTTACACAGATTTATTTACTCCTTGTGTTCTTGATTTTACATGATGATTCACTAGATCTTTCTAATTCCGCACATGCCATCAGAATCAACACCACTACAATTGGTATCAGAGCGGGTGTTCTTGATTTTCATCAAGAATTGATCCCTGATGGCTATTTTGATTTGGTGATTCTTATTGTTCATTGATCTTCGTGTTTAGAGAATGTTTTTGTGTTCTAGAAGTCGAATTTTTCTTTGATTTGATCCATAATTCGACTTTCTCTCTCTAGAATACTTGTTTGTATCACTTTATCTCTCTAGAAAACCCATTCAAAATCACTTTCTCTCTCTAGAAATCTTTAAGTTTTTGTGATCATGGTAGGTTTACCATATGATTCTTGGATTGTGATCATTAAAGATGTGAAATACAAAGTCAATGAAGATCAATTTTATGGGTTGTTGTTAAGCAAATTGGTTTCATGGGGTAATTTGGTTTCTTATGGAGGTTTGAAGGATGATCATGGAAGCTTGGTATTTCAACCAATATGTAAGATTGCATGGTTGAATAAAATTGCCTTGTCCATATTAGTTTGTAGTAGAAATCAAAAGGAAGGAGAAGAAAGAGATTTGTTCAATAAGAAATATGTTTCTCTTATTGAAAACCCAAATGATCTTCGTGCTCTTAAGTTTGTTGAAGTTCTTGACAATGGAGTTCAATGTGATGTTCTTGATGTTCAAGAAAAAGGAGTTCAAGTTGATTCTCAAGATGAAAAAGTTTTTTGCTCAATTGGAGTTCAAACCGATGATATTTTGTGTTCTTGTGATTCGTTTGAAGGAATGATTCCTTATCGGAAGCCGGTGATCCAAGAAAATCACAAATATCAAAATCCAAAAGATTTGATTCAAACTCAAAATGTTCATGTTGTTGAAAGTGGGTTTGTTCATGAAGTCAAATCTTTAAGATGCAAAAAGATGAGAAAGAAAAAGAAGAAGAAGATGAATCGAAAGAACAAGCGGGTTTACTCACAAAAATCGTCAAATGTTGTGAAGCAAAAATCCGTGAAACAAATTTGGGTTCCAAAGCAACAATCTCCAAAAGTTGCATTGAATTTGAAGTCAAAACCCAAGAGTGTTGGTGGTTCTTTTGAAGATGTTCTTGGATCGACGAAGAACACGAAGAACGAGTTGTACATCTCGCATGGTGGGTGGTACAATGTTCGATTTGGAGATTTTCTTATTCCGACAAAAGAACCAAGATCTTCCAAATTTGATTTGTTTGTTGAAAATGGATCTCGATTCGTCAAAAAGGTAACTCAAATTCTCAAATGGATTCCAAAACGTCCATGATTTCGATTCGTGCTTTCCGTTTTTCATTTTTGATCGATTTGCTTCATTGGATCTAATTCGTTTTTACCCCATTGATGATCCAATAATTGTTTTTAGATCAAGCTCAAAAATATATCTCGTTACTATTCTTGCTGCTCGATTTCTAAGCCCAATTGTCAAAAATGCTTTGATTAATTCTTTGAGCCCAAATACAAATTCAAGAATCAATTCATTTTGTTTGTTCAAAGATCCAGTCCAATTACGTATTCATTACTGTTCACCAATCAGTTTAAGCCCAATGTATTGATCTGATATCTTTTATTTCTTGATATGTAAATCAGTACGCGTGTGCTTTATTAGGTTGTACAATTCATTCCAATTTTGTTCCAGTTCTTCATCGGAAATTCTTTCAACGATTACTCTTTAAATCGTGTGCTCATACGAGTTCTGATTTGTCTTAGTATTTTTAACAATCAATGCTTGTTGTTTGTTGAAATCATCTTGTGAATCGAAGTTGTTTTATGAGTTGTGACTCAAAATCGATAATGATCAAGAGATTGTAGATCTAATTTTTCCTCGATGAAACTGATCAAGAACAGATGAATCAAAAGTCATTCTAGGCTCGATTTGATCTTGATTGAAATCTTAAGTGTGTATCGACTGTGAATTTGATCTCGGGATATAAGCGTTGAAGTCGATAATTGTTGTGTGTTGTAATCAATCAATGTTTGCCTCGACAACTTGGGAAATTAGATTGTATCGAACCGATTTTAAAAATCAAACTTGATTCTTGGGCTATACATGAATGTTGTTTGATGATCGACTATGTTTGATTTCTTCAAGACGTTGTTGATTATATCTTGAATCGAGATGTACAATCGATCAGTTAATATCAAAGGTAGGAATCGGAATTCACGAAAAATTGAAGACAAAGGTCGAGGGTACGAATGTTTAGGAACGAATAGATTGATGTTCGAAGTTTGGGTTATCAATAGTCGATTGTTTTAGGTTAAAATCGATTGTTGAAGAAAAGCGAAGATTGTTGATTTGGAATCGAAGGGTCCTTGTGTTCGTTGATTTGGAATCGAAGGGTCCTTGGGTTTGTCTCTTGAAGATTTTGCAGTCGATGTGTTCGTTCTTGATGATTTGGGTTTGGGAAGAGCGATAAGAAACGAAGAGATGATTTGGTTGATATCGATTTAGATTCGAAGGTTTTATGTGACGATTCGTTTCCTGGCAACAAGTATTGAGGGAAGAAATATTCGTGTGTTTCAGTTAACAAAGCAAAGAAGAATTTGGGGGTTATGATCGAAGTAAAAGTCTCTGTGTTTGGATTCGAATGGGTTGATCACTGAAATTCAAAGGATGAAGATTTTGAAATCGTTTGTTACTGGATTCACGATTTGTGAATGAACAAGCGAAGGGTTTTTGGATTTTGGAATGAAGGGATTATTGATGAATTTAGACGAAGGGTATAAGGGTGTTAGAACGAAGGATCTGTCGATTTTGATTTGGATGATTGTTAATAACGATGAATTTGGGTCCGATATTTCGAAGGGTTAAATAATCTATTTGGAATCGTTGGTGAATGAAAAATCGAAGGGTTCCTGTGTCATTGATGTTGAAGATTAACTGGAAAAACGAAGGGTATAAATGAGTTGGGAAAAACGAAGAGTCTCTAATTTTCGAAGGGTTGGTGAATTTACAAAGAGTGTTTGTTTGGGCTGAATATTAAAAAAAAAAAAAAAAAAAAAAAAAAAAAAAAAAAGCTCTTCGTATATTTTAAGTCTTCATGCTTCGAAAGAATGGAGCAAAACACAAATTTTCAAAAATAGCCCCTGAACCTTCGATTTGTTGACACTTCGAAAATAACACAAGTCTTCGAAAATGGGCATGCTTCGTATGTTTTATAGCAAAAGAGCAGAATTTTCGAAGATGGTCCCTAAAACTTCGAATTTTTGGCAGTTTTCACCCAAATTCGAAAAATGACTATATTTTGCTGAAAATTGAAGATTGTGCATTTCTGGTCCCTGCAGTTTGTGCAAATTGACGCTTTCTACCCAGATTTGAAAAAGGGGGAGAGTTTTGCATATTTGGTTGTTTTGGACGCAACGGGTCCCTGCAAGTTTCAGAAAGTGACAATTTATACCCGGTTTTTGGAAAATCTTGCAACTTTCACCCGAAAAGTCAAAATTTTTCACAAATTGGAAAATTTTTGAGGCTTTTTCGTGATTGTTTTTCCGTGCAAGATTTTTGGTGATTCATTTTTGGTACACATCAAGGGGGAGTATTGTGAAGATTATTCCTCGGGCGCTTCTCATCCTTAGTGGGTTTTATAATCATTTTTTGATTATAAAAAGGGGGAGAATGATAGGTATTCGAAGCTTCTCGAGTTTCTCAGATATTCTTTGTGGATCTTGAAGACCGGTGATAATTCGAGGGGGAGTTTTGTCTTGATCGCGCTAGCTCGTTGGAGATTAAAGCCGGACATCCAATCCTAACTTTGAGGGGGAGAATGTTAGGGTGCAAAGTCACTCTTGGATGTAGTGTTTTAGGCTTACTCTCTTGTATGTGTAAATGAGTTGAGTCTTTCCTATAAATAGGAAGTGAGTGACTCCCATTATGTAAGGAATCATTTGGAGTGTTAGACTAGAGAGAGAAATTGTATACAAACCCATTTGTATAATCTTTCTAGATCTAATATGAGCTTACACAGATTTATTTACTCCTTGTGTTCTTGATTTTACATGATGATTCACTAAATCTTTCTAATTCCGCACATGCCATCATAATCAACACCACTACACTTCACAACCTTCAATCTCCGAATTCTCCCTCGAATCACAGTTGTTTCTTGCAATTCCAGTGGGGTTTTCACTTGATTTCTCAAGCTTTATATAGTGTCTAACTCAAAAATTAAAGGAGTCCTCTCATTTGCTCGAATTTACAGCCATATTGAAGAATGATGGTTTTTGTCATTAATCCCTATAATTCTCTACTAATTACCTCATTATTCCCTGATTTAATCATATTATTATAATGATGTAATATATATATATATATATATATATATATATATATATATATATATATATTAAATTTAAGTTATCACAAGGATATTAGACTACATTTATTTGTATGTCTTTTTATATTTTTTTTGTTTAGGTTATATGTAATTATTGTATGTCTCTTTGTATTCTTTATGGGGGTTATATGTAATTATCAATAACTCTGTTAAACAAAATTAAAAGCGGCATCATAAATTCGACAAGAAATTGTAAAATACGTTTAGGTTTTAACCATAAATAAGTGTTAGACAATTTAAATTCTGTAATATTTGCTTCAAGGTAAATACGTAATATAATAACAAACTATATTTTTACTTCTTTCATCAAAGCGGCAAACTTTTTCTATTGTTCTTATGAATTTAAGATATTGAGGTATATTGAGTACTAGTTGTGAAACCCGTATATTATACGGGTTGATTAAAACAAAATGTTAAATAGAAATGATTAAATGAGAAGTTTATTTGAATTTGAAATTTGAAATAAATAAAAATTATGAGAAAAAAACATGCAAAAATAAATAAATTAAAAATATTGTTTAGTTATCAGACCCGTATAGTAAACAGGTTAATTGTAACAAAATGTTAAAGACAAAGGTTTAAACTGTAAATTTATTTGAAATTGAAATTTAAATTTAAAATTTAAAATTTAAAATTAATATCATTATGGTAGGTTTAATTTATGGAAACTAATTAATAATATATTAGAAATGGAAAATGAAATAAATGACAAGTGGAAAATAAATATGTATCTAAATTATGACAAAATGACATGTGGCAAATTGAATGAGAGAAGGACATGTGACAAAATCATTCTTATTTATTATGGTAGATATTGACGACATCCGTAAAAGTACCACATTCTAAATAAGACAAATAATGAAATATATTAATATTTTATGACTTTTACAGTTTTACTATTTCAATAATTGCAACGATTGTATTCATATAAGTTTAAACAAAACTATTTAACCTACGTATGAAAACTTTTAAAAAATGTATTATTATTTTATCAAATTATAAATTTCTGTGCAGTTGATACATCCATCAATCATAGTGTTAGAAAGTGGGCGTCTATCTCAGCTCAACTCAGAGCATTATTTATCTTAACAGTTAAATATAGCTCAGGGCTAGGTTTGGGATTTCACACCATTTTCCCTCCTAACTTTCACCGATAAAATATATTTGTTTGCAGGTGTTTAAATACATGTTTAAAATCTGATCATTTCGTTGATGAACAAAACTCGAAATAATTATTTATATATATACAATATTATATATTATATTAATTATTAAGAGTTAGATAATCAATGTCAAATTTTAGAAGCTTTAAAAAGCTATCTAAATAGTTTGTGGATTTGGATTTTTTTTAACATAAAATCTGAAAACTACTATATGTTTTTTTAAGGTCTTAACAAAAGCTCAAAAAAAAGGCTCTTAAAATAATTGTATTATAATCCTTTTGCAATATTGCCAATTTAATATCTTTCGTCTATTAAATTTCCTTTCAATGAGTACATACAGTATATTTAATATTTTAACTAGGTTAAATCAATATTATAACCCTTATACCACATCCGTTTATTTATACTACAGGGTTGACAAGTAAAACATAAATATAAAGTTAAATCTAAGTTTTAAATATTCAAATGAAATCAATAAAACATTGATTTTCTTGTAATTGATTTCGGTATACAAATAGTTACATTGCATATATTAAGCTAAAAGAGAATGTCTATCACAATCATGGGTGTAAGTTTGTTAATCATATTTAATTAAATACTACTCTTATTGATATATCTATTTATAATATAGTAGTGTACATGCCCATGTGATAAAATATTTTATTTTACAAATTTTGTTAGAACAAACCCGGTTAGGAGATCACCATAACATGTCAAACTTAGATATCATTTCATTCTATGTTGATGATAAAAGCATGGACGTGTATGTTTGTTGGTCGATAATGTTTGATCAAATCAAAGAAAACTTTCTCATCAAAAAAATTCTGATAAGTCTTTTGCATACCAAACCTGATCATAAATGCTCTTATTTTCTTCTTAACAAAATATAACATATAGATTGTTTCATCCTTTTTCCATATATACCTTATATTCACCATTATTTTCATGTCTACACAATCTATTATTCAGTTAGATGGTATAAATTAAGTTATGGCATACAAAATAGGGTCGGATTATTATGTAATTTAGTCATCATAAATCCTATATCAAATGTACGGGACCCATAGACCCCCTTATCTAATTATGGTGAATCCAAAACCAATGGAGATATATTGATTTTCAATATGTATAATTTTTTATTTTACTGGAAGCAATAAGTCTTTACAAATAAAAGATAAAATGTTTACATGGACAAACCTGCATTTCCTTAGAGAACGCAATCACAAAATGAATATTTATAAAACATACCATCTTAAAAGAATCACTATGTCTACCTCCTCCTCCTCCTCCTCCTCCTCCTCCATGGTCATTTATATTTTTCAACCGATGATTCAATAGTTGTCCCTACCATATGAGAGCTAAGTTAAAATGTGAATGACATCTATTATGCGGACATGTGTGAACAATATTATTCTATAAAAATGATTAAGATGATAGGTTGTTTGGTAATGTGAATACTTTCAATATCACATAAATATCATCATTATCATACATTCTCACTAATTTTTATTCATTTTTGTTATCACGCATCATTTTTCATAATAATTCTTACAGAATACAATTATCAAGAACACATTTTGACAGAATGAGAATCATAAAAAAAATCCATAATACCATTATATACAATTTAACTAGTGAAGATATGTGATAATGATAATGGTTACTTGAGGTTCACATTACCAAACAACAAATTATCTTAGTCATTATCACTGAATAACATTGTCCTCACTTCCGCACAATAGATGTCCATCTACATATACACCTAGCCCTCGCATATGATTTGTTTTGTTTCGCCCCCTAAAAAGAACATTTGTATCATTTGCCAAGTTTCTTACTTTTTTTCATAATATATGACAAAAATACAATATCTATTGCCATAATAATTTTTGATTTAACAACATTTGCATAATGATCGATATATGAAATATAGTTATGAGATGAATAGCTAGATTAAATGAAGCAAAATTTAATTCTTTTCAAGAACTAGAATCAAAAGCTTGAAAGAGAAGATAATCACTTTAACTATTTGATCTTATTGAGAAACTAACTCAAAAGTCAAATTATAATTTGTTTCTACTGTGTTAGCCCTGCCCTAACTCTGTAATATATATATATATATATATATATATATATATATATATATATATATATGTGTGTGTGTGTGTGTGTGTATGTGTGTGTATTATATATATATATATATATATATATATATATATATATATATATATATATATTACAGAGTTAGGGCTAACACAGTAGAAACAAATTATAATTTGACTTTTGAGATAGTTTCACACACACACACACACACACACACACACATATATATATATATATATATATATATATATATATATATATATATATATATGTTGTGATATGTCTTCGAGCTTAACATCATTTGTGAGTTACGTCGTCCGGTTAAGCCTGAGAATCACAGCAAAGAAAGAGTCGATGTTAGTTATCATCCAGGAGAGGGTCCCAGAACAAGACTTCGACGGTCTAATCAGTGGATGTATGAGAGAATTAGGGTTTTTATTGAGATAAAGAGTGAGAGAGAGAGAGAGAGATGCGACCCCTGCTTTTGGAGAATAATGATATTGTTTATACATGGCGTGGGGTGAGCATACTTTTTGTCTTATCTAGATCGTCAGGACAAGAGAGCGTCCTATTAGCGGGTCATGCACCACTAGCGGTTATCTGCTATTGGTGTAGAACCACCCAAAAGCAGCGCTCTGAGGGCTACACTTGTCACTATGGGGAGTGGTTGGTACTGTTTTGGCCTGTTATGGGCCTTGCCGTCAAAACGTCGAGGCCTAAGTATGGGGCTACAAGGGCGAGAGCCCGAGCCTATTACTTACGCAAGGTAACGACCGTCAGTTAGGCTGTTCTTTAGATAATTTTCCCGTTATCTTTGACATACTCCTAGATGGATACGTTAACAAGTCCCCTAGGCTAGTAAATGTCAACGTTATCCTTGGGTAGTTGAGTTGTTCTAGCTTAGACCAAGGCTCGTGTTCAGCTGAGATGGTCTTGACGTCTACTGATTTAACAGAGTCCGTTGCGAAGACAGTTTCATCATTGTGACATTTCGAGTTTCACGCCTCTCATTTAAAGCTTCCTTTATCGGAGATAGTTTTTTTTGTTCTTCTATTCTTCAACTGCTTCTCCTTCTTCTTTTCTTCTTTCTTTTCCTTCTTCATCGGTGTATAATGGCCGCTTTGGATACTAGGATTATGCCCTCTACAAACGATTTTGAAAATCTGCAGGAACGATTTGGTTTCCTTCCAGAGCATGGGGTGGAGTACCCTCAGAAGGGGGCTATTATAATCCGTCCGCAGGAAAGAAAGGTTGGAGTCCTCATACCGATCTTTAAAGCGGGACTTCGGCTACCAACGACCGATTTCTTTGATGACATCATGCGCCAGTACAGCTTCTTCGTGGATGATCTGACTCCCAATGCTTTCAACAAGATAGTCGGCTTTGAGATGGCCTGTCGAGCCTTGGGTGTGCTTCCCCAGTTCTGGGCTTATAAGTATTTTTTCAACTCATCGACCTTGTCTGGTGTGCACACATTTTCTCAATTGCAAGGTGTCAACGCATTCATCATAAATAATAGGGCCCCAAAAAAGAATTGGCAAGATAAAAGGTTATGGGTGAACCATGATTTGGTTGGCTATGGATATCCCCGTAAGACCATCTTTACTGATCAGATACCTGCCCTTTGGGGAGCTAGCGAAACTATGGCTAACACACTGAAGACCATTTTTTTTTAATGGGGAGGACTGGGAAAATCGAATGTTGGATGTCGCCGATATAAGTGTCGCCTGGAGGGCGCATGGAGCGATTCCTCATTTCTTCGTTCAGAAGGACGGTGAGTCCCCCCCTAACCTTTTTGCTTTTGGTCTCTTTTGTGTATTTAGGTCAATGATTTTCCAATTTCCCTAATTATATTATTTTTTGTTTTGATTGCAGGTCGCGACAAGGTTATCTCTTTCAAGATAATATTGAGGGATCGGTTCCAAGACAACTTTTAGCATAAGGATGTGCCTTTGGTGGAGGTACTTCCTGCACCGGTCAGCGTTGATCATGTCATAGCCTTTGTTGGGCCTGCTCCTGCCCAAAGGTCCAGATCCCAGGCCGACCAGGTGTTGGTTGACATGCATGTTCGAAAAGCTTCCCACGATGATCCTTTTCCCTCTAATCATCAAGACAAGTCATCGACTGATTTGGTAACTAGAGAGAGTTGTAAGCGACAGTTGTCCTAGATGGACTCCCCGATTTCGGAAGGCGCCGGTGCTAGCTCCATTAGTTGGAGCCTCTGTAAGAGGCAGAACGTGGACTTCCTGTTAGGGGAGTCTGACGTAGTTATGGATGTTCCCTATGATGACACGTCGAAACTGTCAAGGGGAACAAATGAAAAGGCGACAGAACAGTCGTGTGAACCTAAGAATGATCCCGAAGAGGCTACTACTCCCAGGGGGCTCTTCAGGTTTGTTTCCAATGATATCTCTCAAGTTGCTCCTGATCCAACTTTGCTTTTGACGAAGGATGGTGCTGGTGTCGGTTCCTCTTCCATTTGTTTGGCGACCCCTGGTGATTATGTGCCAAAATAGGGCCTTACTCGAGCCTCCCTTCTTACACAACATTCTATTGCGTATGGGTGGGGTTGCCATTCCTTTCCCCTACTACTTTTGAGGCTTTTGAGCTTTTTTCCAATTCTCATATGTCCAATAGCCTTCAATATGCGACATCTCAAGTCGCTCCTTATATGGTTGATGTTGCTCAATGCATACGCCATGTGAGTTTGGATTCTAGCGAACTTTCCTCTGTTAGGGCTGAATGACATGATTTAAGGGCGAAGATGTTGGAGTTGGAGGGGGAAAACATGCATTTGAGGGGCAGTATGATCTGTTGGCTGGGGAAAAAATAGCTTTGGAGGAGCCGGTGGCAACTTTGGATGGGGCAGTGGAAAGTTTTTCAAAGCAGATCGAGGCTTTGTTGGAAGATAATAAGGCGTTGGAGAATCGGGTGGAGATAGGGCGGAGCCAGTTAGAGGTGAAGGAGATAAGGAGAATGGCGGTAGAGGAGGATGTGGCATGGCCCCTGTAGAAGGGCATTGTTCGTGTTGTGGACAAAGTGGTTGAGAGTGCTAAATTTCCTTTAGGCGTTAGGCGTATGAAGACAGCGTACATGGCTATTTGGATGAAGCGTGGGAAAAAAGTGATTAGGGAGCCGGTTTCCCTCAAAACGTTCGTAACTAGAATTGAGTTCCCTTCCGGAACACACCAATGGGATACATGTTGACGTGAAGTCTTTTCTTGAGATAGATTTTACCTCCTACCTCCTCCTTGGAGAGCTTGACATGAAGGATCTTCGCCAGCTATGTAGCGACCCTAATGTTGAAGAAGAAGGTCCTAAGGGTAGCACTTTCAGGGTGGGCCTTCCTCCACTCCTCCTGGTATGTAATTCATGCTCTTTTCCTTGCTTTTCAGCGTTTGGGACGATGTTTATACAGATTTGGTGTTTAAGGAACAATATGTATCTATGAGTTCTGAATTTTTTTGGGGCCCTGCATGGCAATCTTCTCAAGTATGGGGTTTGTCCGGCAGACGATATACATTTTTTTTGTCTTTTGTTCTCTTTTTTTGGATGATATACATGCAATGGGCCGTTTTTTATGCCTTTGCTTGTTAACCCAGGTGGTCTGTGTTGGCCACCGGTGTACATATGCCTTTACTTTTCCTTGCTGAGGCGATTCTTCCCTCAGGTTTATGTTGGCCTTAGGGTGTGCCGATTCAAGACAATTATTTTCTTGTTTTGTAAGGAATTAGGTCTTTTTGCTCGATGAGCGGACATTTGAGTTGGTGATGTATCCATGTAACTACTTTGCCCAGATTATGACTTTAGGACCCGTGTTTGCTTAGGGTCTTTTGGATCTATTTCGGGAGCTCATGCTGGGAGCTCGTAATTTGTCCTTTCTTTGGGTCATAGATCATTATCTCTAGACTGGGTCATCTGTCCAGTTTGCTATGTTATGGTATCCCTTTTTTGCTAGAGTTTATTGATTACCCTTTTTTGGGACTTTGTTCTAAGTACTGAGTCGTGGAGGGTCGCTCTCCAATCCTAATTTTCTAATTCAAGCCGAGATCGTCACCTCGAGGCATTTGGGACTAAGGTATTATTTGTTTCAAGGGAAAGGTTATGAGCCTTTGAAGCCTTTATTCATGTCATTATCGAGAACTGTGGCTCTTTGGGATTAGCTGACATGTTTTAGGGAAAGGTTATCAGCCTTTGAACCCTACGGTTGCATTCTCGCAACGGTTTCGCTCAAATGATGTGGATGATCAGTCCTTGTTACCATTTGGTAAACGTGCATAACCTGTTATGTAAATGATATGAAGTTTTAATAGTAAAAAACGTTCTAATAGTTTTTTATAATCAACTTCCTTCACTTCATTGATAGTGTTTTGGAAACAATTATATTGTTTGGCGAGTAAAGAAAGAGAAATGATTACATAACAACATAAACTAAGGCTTAGCTCTTGGGATGTGATTATCTGCTCGAAGTTTGATCACATTGCCCTTGGCCCGGATGTGCTTTGTCTGGGCTTTTCCCCTTGCTCCAGGGGTGGTGGTTTAGACTGCATACATCCCAAGTCGCAGATGTGGACCCTTCATCTTGGGCTCTTGGAGCATGAACTCCCCTTTGATGTGCGTTACAGTCTTTCTCGTACACTCCCTGGGAGCATCCTTCTTGTTGAGCTTTCTCATGTCCGAATGTTGTCTCGTCTTGTAGGTTTTATCGCCAAAGTTTGGTGTTCGCAACGACCTGCTTGAAACCCCAAGTGCTGACATTGTTGAGGTGTGTCTTGTCAAGTTATAAGGCACTTCTCCGACTGGGGGGGGGGGTTCCTATGGCGCCTGTGCCTTAGCATCGTGGATATTCCCTGGGCATGCTTCCTTGTGGTTTGATCGTGTTTCAGTGCGTTTTGGGGCTTAGCATTCCTGGATGAGTTGTCCTTCTGAAGACGTTTCTCAGATGCCTTCACACCTTGGTTCTATCTTCCCGGTTCCCCTCTGAGGGTGGGTGTTTTTCGCTTCCTATTCACCTTATCACAACTCTCAGGCCTCCCCCTGCACCGTTATTTGGAGAATTACTAGAAGCGGCTCGTATGGATGGTGATCTGTGCACGATTTCAACTCGTCGAAGGTTTTCATGGCTTCGATGATTTGTTTTGGGTTGACCACTTTTCTAATTTGCTTGTCGAACAATGTTGTGCCCGCGTTCATATCTTCCTCTTGGGGATCTTGCTCAACCTTGGGATCATTGTGTGTGCGCGTCACTCTTTTCTCCATGTCTCGGTGTCTCCGGACCTTTTTGTATGTTTTTGCTAGATCCTGAGGGGTCTTTTTGGTGTTCCAGGGCGGCATATCCTCGCTTGGGATTGGATGACCAATACACTCCTGTTGCTACCCACTATGGTTTCTTATTGTTCGATGGTGTGTAAGTAGGCTTAAAGAGGTCAGACCCTAGTGAGTGTTCATGCTAACTACATTTACGATTTTCAGCGTAGTTGTGTTGTTGCTATTACACCTTTCCCCTTGATTTTCTTTATTTAAGGCGTTCTTTTTCCCGCCATCTTGGTGTCGTGTGGTAGTCGTCATGATCGGATGTTTCTTCATGTGGTGGGTCGTTCTTCGTTTCTGTGGAATATGCATTGTTTCCAATGTAGAGATGGTTTGGCAGCGCTGTGTGTTTGGGTTGAGGGTGACGATTATGGTTAACCCTGTGCTTATACTAAACTCCATTGTGTTGTGAATTGTTGATGATATGGCTTGGAGCTGAAAAACCACTGGTCATCCGAGGAGTATCTCATCATCGACTGGGCGACATACAGCCGAGAACTCTATTAGTCTTGTGGTTGTTTGTTTTCTGTCATGGCTAACTAAGGTAAGTGGGAGGTTTATGGTGCCTATCGGCCATAACAGATGTCCTGTGATCCCGATGAGTGGACCCTTGGTTGAGGGTTTTAGGCCTTCTCTCCAGGGGTTGGGAGTTGGCGGAAACAATGATTAGCACTCGGTGATTTATCTTTTGATGTATGTAGGCCATTATCACAAGTGGGTCCCTAGGGTTCCAGTTGGGCATTCGTGTGTCTTTTAATGGGAAGCTGATATTGAGGATGTTTTTTTTGGTAGCACCTTGATATTGTTGTCTGCCACTTTGTGCTCGCTCCGCTCGTGAAGTTTTGTGATGGTAAGAATCTCCTCCTTAACCTGACGTTTGTCGACATCTTTCCAATCTCGAGTACTCCTTTGGCCAGCATCGAACTTGGACCTCAAGTCCTTTGCAATTGTTCTGAGGTTTCACGTTAGGTGTTTTTCATCCAATTCCTTCCTCAAGACTGTGCACTCGCCGGTATTGTGGGTTTATCTCTTGTGGTACTCACTATATTTCCCTTTCTCTTTTTTCTCAAATGAATGCACCTTAGCCTGGTGGCTGTGGGCTCATCTTTTCCAAAAGGGGAAAATCTACGAGATGGGGTCTTGAGTGCCAATTGTGCTTTTCGTGGCTTCTATCATGGCTTCTTTCATGGTGATCTCGATCATTGGGGCTTATGTGCGAGTTTACTTCTTCTTGCTTGATATAGGCGTTGGCGACAACCTTTAAATTGGCTTCCTTCCATTCCTCACATTTGATCTGCCAAAGGTATTTCTTGACACTATATTTGAACTCGTCTATCGACTGAGGTGCCATCCCCTGCATCTTCTTTGACAATGGGTCGTGGAGTGGACCATAGGCAAACGCGCCATTAACAAGGAACTCTTCATGGCCCGGTACATTGAGTGTCGCCGATGTGAATCTATCGTAATATGCCCGTATCAACTCTCATTCTTTTTTGTTGCATGCATTTATGTAGTTTGCATATCCCTTACCTTTCCTTAGTTGCATGAAGTTGTTGAGGAAAAGGTATCTTAGTTTTTGTCTAATCTCGATCGTCAGGACGTGGGGGCGTCCTATTGGCGGGTCACGCACCACTAGCCATTATCTGCTATTGGCGCAGAACCACCCAAGAGCAGTGCTCTGAGCACTACACTTGTCGCTATGGGGAGTGGTTTGTACAGTTTTAGCCTGTAATGGGCCTTGGCATCAGAATGTCGGGGCCTAAGTACGGGGTCGCAAGGGCGAGGAACCGGGCCTAGCACTTACGTTGGGTAACGACCTTCAGCTAGGTCGTTCTTTATATAACTGTCCCGATATCTTTGACGTATTCCTAAAGGGCTACGTTAACAGTATATACATACATACATATATATATATATATATATATATATATACATACATATATATATATATATATATGACATATTCCTTGTGAGAATCATGATTCTAAATTTATGGCATATGTTCGTTGTTATGAAAAAATTTCGAGTTTTGCTTTTTAGTTAAGAGAGTTAACTATATTGAGAAAACAAATCAAACAAGTAACAAAATATACAACAAGATCATATATATATATATATATATATATATATATATATATATATATATATATATATATATATATTTTCCGTTAAGTTCCATAAACTTTTACAATAGATTTCCCAAAAGTATACAATGATGTGATTTGAACCGGAAAAGTATATATTTTATATACAAAAGACATAGTAGTATCCTATTATCTGCTATACTACATTTCCCTCCTTCAAACCCAAAAATTATAGTCCTAGAGTTCCTTATCTAGAACTATCTACCACATGCTAAAATAAACCACTATCCAAGCCACTAACTGTGCCAACTGGTGTTGTAGGAAACTAATCGTAACTCACATAGTACATGGACCTATCTCTAAGACCATCAATCTAGAGTCTGACTCCCCCACACATTACTCTAAACCCTTGATCACAATCTACTGAAACTGTGCCAGAGAATGGGTCTCCTCTAAATGATCGTATGTGTGGAGCACCCTGATCTCGTTTATATCCCTCCCCTACTCCAAATCTCTAACTCTACCAGCTAGTAATCTGATCTCCGTCCTCAGTGAATCGCGATTTTCCTCTACCTAATGTATGTTATCCCTGTGTCGTTCTACTTGTGGAACAAACACTGCGATCACCCTATCCATGGGATCCTTTGGAATGGGATCACATATAGGTGCCTAGGAGGACTCTCTGACCTCGTAAAACCCAATACTTTCCTCCATGATCCACTCTTCCACTTGTGGAGTCCATTTATGGGTGGGTTAAGGCTTTTATGATGACCTCGGGGATGATGATGGTGAGACTGCTCTCTAACGTGGTGGAATGCGAACGGACTTTCTGGAGGTGGTTATAGTCTTGGGTCCCAAAGCACGACTACCGAAGGATCGGCTAAAGGATGGAGGTTGTGTAGAAACAATCTCCAAGGATGAATCCAAATTAGCAGTTTCCTCCTCATGAGTCTTCGTATGGTCATCATGGGAAGATGAATCTGGGTAAGGTGAGCTACCTATGGGTACTCCACCGAACTCCTCGTGATGCTTCTCCTCCTCCTTGATGGGCTCTTCTTCAAACAGCTCATCATCACCTAATATTTGGGTAAGGGTTAAGGACATCATCGGATCGTAATCACTTGCTGCCTCTAACGTGTGCGATACCACCTGGTCCTCTTCTGAGAAAGGATACGACACCCAAGCATATATATCCTCCATATTGCTCCGATATCCCGCATAAAACATCAAGCAAGAAGATGTTTATAAGAGATAATATGAGAATCATATTATATATATATATATATATATATATATATATATATATATATATATATATAACGTCCTATTATAAGTATATAGTAGATAGTACAGTATCTCTTCTGATTCACTATATGGGGAAATGCCAGATACCTATCTCTAATCTGGATCTCTTCAAGGTGTACCATGTTGGATTAGTGTCTAAGTTCCATAACTATAATTGGTATGTACTTGACCTGATTTGGCATGGTCCATTTGGGTTTCATGACATCGGGACAATTAGATAGACAAAATGAGAAAAAGGATACTAGTGATTTACATTAATATATTATAAGTTCTAATATATTAATATGAAATCATATTATTTAATTAGTATTGATTAAGAATTAATTTAGTGAGCAAAAGGGACTAATTATATATATATATATATATATATATATATATATATATATATATGGTGGGCCAAGTTCATTTAGGTTGGGCTAAGCTTTCATGGATAGTCCATGGAGTGTTTAACCCATGGATCTTATGGAAATGAAAGGTCATGAGTATTACGGTTTACATGAATGTAACCCTAATCCTCCACACTATATAAACAGGTCTATGGTTCATAAAATGTGAGCTAGGCACTAGTGTATAGTACACAAGAGGGCAAAACCGATTTGGTGCAAGTATCCTTATTCTCAAGTTATTCCAAGAGTTCTTGATGTTGTGTGAACCATTTGAGGTGCAACACTTAGGGGCACTAGGCTCTTAAAGGTTCAAGACTTCAAGCTCCATCAAAAGGTATGTCATTCTACTAGTTTCTTGTAGTATAGTTGCTTCATATTATGCTAGTTAGGATGAAACCTTGGAATATCAAATACTTGCATGTATAATAGAGAAAACATAGATCCAAGGTTTATAGGGTTGCATCTACACCATAGGAGTGTTAGAATGCTCAAATCCCATCAGTGGTATTAGACCCTAGGCTTGTTTTCAATTATACTTGAAGCAAATTGCTGAAAAATGCTGAAAAAATCGATTTTCTGCTGTTCTGGACAGTGGACTCACCGAGTCCACTGATGGAATCGCCGAGTCCATGCATAAAATCATCTAACTCGATGAGTTGGTTCATGCACTCAACGAGTTGGACCCCCAGACAACATATTTTCGAGTTTTTTGGTTGGAATTGGACTAGGAACATTACCCTAAGCTGTTTTTGAATTGTTCAAAACTTGCCCTCAAGTTTTGGAATTTGTAAAGTTTCCCCTCATGAATACTTTAATTCCAAGTTAAATCCTTAGAATTTTAAAAGTTTAAATTCAACCCTTATACTTTATAGTATTATAAGTTAATATATATATATATATATATATATATATATATATATATATATGTGTGTGTGTGTGTGTGTGTGTGTATGTATAAGAACAAAGTCAGTCTTACCGTTAGCAGACCTCATTGACGAAGTCGGTCTATAAGGGGGGGGTATAAAGTTACTGCCTATAAAATGGCAGTTTAATGAGTGTCCACTCTCACCCACCACTTCTTTGACTGGTGGAGGGTCGTTAGCCGAACGGGTAGGACAAGACTTTAATTCTCCCTTCATTATAAATATAATGATAAATATAAAGTAACCAAACCTTTTATAAATTCTCAATCTTAGTTACTTTAGGAAATTGTAAATTTGGTGCTAACCCATGAAATAACACTTTGCACTTTGCTTAAGTCGGTAGTGGAGCGCGTGTGGTTAACCGGCACACTAGCTTGGATTTAACAAGGTAGGTAAAGGGTAACTTAATGTTTATCATAGGATCGGTGTAGCGCATGGTTAACCAGCACATCGATTAAGTGATAAAAATTAAAAGTACCAAGTATATTTGCATGGTTATTCACACCTTGTTTGTGATCCTCGGCATCCCAGTCACAAACTTGTGAGGGCACAATCGAGATTGAAACATGTCATTGAAAAGTTCAATGAATCTCAAAAGATCTAGAAGTTTCAAATCCAATTAAAACCTAATAAATTATTTTGTTTTTCATGGTGGAAATTGGTGAATCATCATTCGCCTACCTTTAAATATTTTATAGCTTGGATTACGACATCCCTCTTCCAAGTTATAAAATATTGCGTTGGGTCCTAGCCTTAATATTTCATATTGGGTGTTATATTAAGGACCTTAAATTTCTCCCATTGTAGAAGTCTGGTTCAGACAACTATGATCTTCCCAAATCTCTTGGAATAAGCTTTCCTAATGAAGATGATGTTTCGTGGTTGGTTAATGGAAATCATACTTGTCTTCCTCCACCTCCTCCAGTTATTCTTCCTATCTCACAAGTTCTTGAATAGTTCAAGGTCACTCAAGCCCTATTGGCAAGCAAAGTCTATGTGTGCTCACATCTTGGAAATGAAGTCACATATTGACAAGCCAGGAGAGTTGGGTGTCAAATTCTTGAGGAAGTTGGTTGTTGACTAGGTTCTTCAATCACTTTCTATGTCACATTGTGAGTTCTTTAAAGGACTACTATGTAACACACTATGACATGACCCTTAATAATCTTACCTATTTGCTTGATGTTGTTGAATCAGCAATGATTTGGAGCATTCGTAAAACAAATTTGATTAGAAGATCAACTTCCCAAACTTTCATGGACATTGACAATGGTAACATTGGATATCCAGAAAAGCTTTCTCTTCCCAATGGAAAGGGATCGGTCATAGTCAACTCAGTTAACCAAATGGTAAAGAGAAAGGCTAAGTTTGAGATAGTCCCATGTACCATTACCAAAGCGTCCATATGTTTCAATTGCCAAAGGAAGGGGCATTGGTTGCGAAGCTGCCCTAACTACTAGAAAGATCTGAGAGAAGGAAGAATCAAAAAGTTTGACTCTGCTTCAGGTAAGTCCACTATGTAACTCTATTAAGTTCCTAATTAGTGATTCTTAATACAAAATGTGACTCGGTTACATTTTGATGTTTGACAGGATCAAGCAAAGGGAAGGAAACTTAAAGGAAGAGTATGTTGAATCTGATCGCGAAGATGGATTTCAATCGCATGGTTCGAAGATCGGATTCTTGAGCTACTACTTAGGAGTTATGATAGATTGCTAGAAAATATGTAATAGCATAGTTTTCATTTAAAGTTGCATTGAAAGGAAAAGGTTTTTTCCGCATTTATAAATAAATAAAATTTGTTTTATTTTATTTTATATCTCCTTGCAATGACATTTAAGGAAAATTCATGTTTGTAGGCTTCTAGCAATAATGGATATATGAATTTGTTTCTTTCATTTGTGGTAGTGTCTAAATTTACCAAATAAGGAAAGATTCTCATCACCAAAGTTTCAATTGGACATAAACTTGGAATCATGCAAGTCGTATGATGAATGAGAATTTTCATCTTTGGAAAATTAAGGCTAATTCCTTGTTCACATATATATGTGAGTCAAGTGAAGGACTAAAGAGATCGAGTACACATTCTTGTGCACTAGTCAAGTCCACCACAAAGATTGATAAGACTATTCGTCATGATTTACTAAAGTTTAGTAAATATGGTTATACTTACAAGTTTAAGTATAATTCTGAAGCATTGAAAAAGTTTCGATGTATGGCTGAACGAATGAGAAGAATCAAATTTGGCAGAAAGATAAAAGTTTCTCAAATATGAAAAGATGGGAGAGTACTTTAGTATCATGTTTTATGATCATCTTAATGATTATGAGACCATATCACAATTCATCCTCTAAGGAAATCTTAGTGCATTCTTATGGCTAAGAAGAGGAGTCATGACTTGTTGATGTGGTTAAATCAAGAAGATAAGTCATATTTCATTCCAAAACAATTCTTAGTCATACTCCAAGATTGTAACTTAAGTGACACATCTTAAAGAAGGTTTATTAACAATTGGTAAGTTGTGACGTTTTGGATAAAACAAAGACCAACTAAGGCCATTTGTGTGAAGTGTTTGTCTTGATAAAGAATCCGCACTATCTCTTGAATATTTGGCAAGATAGTCTTATATGTCAAGAGGACAGTGGGAGTCTTAAAGATACTGAAGGAGTTTCAAGAACTAATCAAGAATAAAACCCGTAGTTTATCACTAGCACACGACTTGAGGTTTGTAACCTAAGGTGTTGACATATTCTTATTTTGTGCCCATTTCAATTAATGTTGACTATGCACCTGAGTTCTACAAGTTCTCAGTTGTTTACATAACTACTTGGAAGCAATGGCAGACCCTTGTGCTGCCAAGTGGCAAGAAATTAAGAATAAACAAGTTTACCCAATCGAGATTATTATTTGAGATAAACATATCAACTACTTTGCCAATTCGATCACATTCGCCACAGATCACTATGTAACATGTAATCTGGAAAATTGGTAACATAAAAAGAAGATATAGTCTTACTTGATAATTGATTCCCGTCCTTTGCATTATGTGTTCGATGAGTTCCATAATAATTGAAACATGAATCATCAGGTTTCCAACGATCATTGAAGGACGACCCCATACCAATCTCCGAAAGATACTTATCAGACAGAAAATAAGAAAAGCAAAACGTAAAACCCCACGATTATTATCACTTGTCACTACAGCCACTGATCACCCTACTGGCGTTTGACACCGCAGGTGAAGGTTTTAAATTGTTCGAAATCGTCGGTTGTTTAATTTATTTATCACTTTTGTCACTTCAAATTTTTATCGTTTTTTTAAATTTGACTTAGTTTTCAACATTTCAACTTATGTCTTTTTGGAACATCGTTGTTCTTTGTTTAGGACCTTTCTTTTAAATTATATATATATATATATATATATATATATATATATATATATATATATATATATATATATATATATATAATGCTGATTAATTATTTGGCAGTCTTGAACCGATTACGAGTAGGATGTTTGGCGGAAATTTGTCAAAATTGGTCACGGGCTTGGCGATCCTTGACGGTCATAGACGGAAAATATTTAAAAATTTTAAATTTCTTAATTTTCAAATATTACACCAAAAATTTTAAGCTTTACAATTCTAAAATACTATCCAAAAAATTTCAAATTTTTATATTTTGAAATAATTATTTTTACGATATATTTAATTTTCTAAATAATTTAGGGTCCCCGATTAATCATCGGTTAATACTCGTCGAGTCCGATTAATCTTTTAACTTTAGTCGACCGCCGAACTATGTTAATGTTTATTTGAGACCATGCTAATTTTATGAGACCGTATGTATATATATATATATATATATATATATATATATATATATATATATATATATATATATATATATATATATGTTAAGGTTTATTTAAAACCATGCTAATTTTATGAGACCGTGAGACCAAATCTAAAAATAATTTTAAAATGTAAAATAAAAAGAAAAATAAAAAAAATTAATTATTATTTTCGGAACTTTATTTACCTAAAAATAATAAAAAAAATCCGTTTTTTTTAAATACGTGAAATATTGTAATAGAATATTACACAGTAAATATTATAATGTGATTTTTAGAATGTTAGAATATTCTACTAGATTTGTCAGATATATAGAATATTCTAATATTCTACTACAATATGTAAAAATGTATTTTTTTTATTTTTTTATTATTTTTTTGGTATTTTTTTTGGAAAATATAAGTTCCGAATATAATATTTGAAGAAAAATACAACTTTAAATCACGCCTTACAACTAATGTAGCTCGACACGGCTGTTAAATCTTGAAACTTAACATTGCCATCAAGTTCGTGTGTTATTTTGATTGATTAGTGGGAAAATGCCTTGGGAGGGTAACTACTTCTTATCCGTGTTCACATATTGGCAACTTCTTCTTTGTTGTACATAATAAAGCAACTAACTTGTTTTAACTGTTTAAATTATACCAATATTACCGGCTAATACCTGTTTTAACCGGTAACTCAAAGGGAAATGACTTAAGAGGGTAACTACCTCTTATCTGTGTTCACATATTGGCAACTTCTTATTTTTTGTACATAAGAAAGCAACTAACTTGTTTTAACTGTGTAACATCCCAAAAATCATGACCAAAAATTTCGTTTTTAATTTAATACTAAAACCATAATTATCAAACCATTAATTTAATACTCCGGCATCGGGCCCCGCCTGGCATCGAACCCCGCTCGGTATACATATTTGTCTCTCTTAGGCCACACATAAAGAAACATACTCTACTGTATCCCTGTTAAAGAAATATACTCTGCTAATAATGAGATATGGAATTTCATCTGTACTCAGCTAGTTCCAGCCAAGGTTTTAGCAGTGCAAGGTGAGTCTCCTCAATGTGTGAATATGTCTAAGGCCACAATGCCAGCCCATGTAGTCTATGACTAGGAAGACCCGGAGGTTAGCCTTAGGCATTGTATGCTAGTATGTTATTCCAGACCAATGTCCGATGTCGGGAGGGTGCCCGAGGAATGTTTGCACGTTAGATTATACTTGTTGTCTGTGTGATACTTGTATATGTCTGGTAGGGAGGTGAGTGTGGGCGAGGTCCCGTATCTCATCACTAGCTGAGTACGGACGATGTTCCGTATCTCATTATTAGCAGAGTATGTTTCTTAATGATTTGACAGATCTGTATACCGAGCGGTGCTCGATGCCAGGCGGGGCCTGATGTCGGGCAGGGCCCGATGCCAGAGTATTAAATTAATAGTTTGACAATTATAGTTTTAGTATTAAATTAAAAACGAAATTTTTGGTCATGATTTTTGGGATGTTAGATAGTTAAAATAAGTTAGTTGTTTTCTTATGTACAAAAAATAAGAAGTTGCCAATATGTGAACACGGATAAGAGGTAGTTACCCTCCTAAGTCATTTTCCCTTTGAGTTACCAGTTAAAACAGGTATTAGCCGGTAATATTGGTGTAATTTAAACAACTAAAACAAGTTAGTTGCTTTATTATGTACAAAAAAGAAGAAGTTGTCAATATGTGAACACGGATAAGAGGTAGTTACCCTCCTAAGTCATTTTCCCCTGATTAGTTGGCGCTTATGTCTCACTATTAAACTTGACCAAAATGCTTTGTGAAAGCTCTAATCTTAATTCTTGTTGTTAGCTTTTCTTACTACTATGCTCTTTTAGTCAAACTTTGCTTAAACCCAATTCTTCATAGAGAAGGCGAAGTTGAAATAAACTTAAGACAGACAACTTCATGTTGTTCAATGAATTTCCAATTGAATTTCAATTTTGAAGGCTTCTTCAAATCACCAAAACAAGCTTTACAAATATTACAATTTCACCACGAAATTTTTGTTGGTCGCAATTGTACCCCTCAGCGTGAAACTTCTTTTCAGATGTTGGTTTGGACATGACAATTTGTTGGTACAATTAACAAAAAGATATATAAAGCTCCAATGCATGGTACCCTATTCTACAAAAGCTTGGACAATATGTGGTACAGTACAATCAAAACCTGCACAGTCACGAGGCGTAGGGAGTGAAAGAAAGATTGATTGATGAGTGTAATCTATCCACACACACGTGATGGATCTTGCAGGTTAAAATATGCCATAAATGGATACTTAATTTATTAAACAAATAAAAGCATTGAATGTTTTTTCAACTATTATTCTGTCATCCTACAAACCTACTATAAAACCCAGTCAAATACGTAAACTACTAATCAGAAAATTTATGGTTCTTAAGTTTTTTAATATAACTTTAAAACTGTTCAACTGTTTAAGTTTATTAAAAAAACTGCTGTTTAATCATAACAAATCGCAAGAATATTAAACAAAAAACAGTTTAAACATTCGACCAAATACAATATATATGAAAACATTTTCTTATTTTTTAAATGAACATTTTTTCTTAAATACTTTGTATACCTAAGTACACCAAGTTTTGTTACTTTAATAAGAAAAGAACTAGTCAAATATTGTATGTTTCGATGTGTAATCTTGACACACACCTGAGTGTCGTGGTCTGTGCTATTCTTGTGCTTGTTATGAGTTGGTAGGAAGATGTTAACAACACATCAACATGATTAGTACTACCACCCAAACCCATGGATATGAATGTAGACCTCCTATCAAAACCTATCTTCGAATCTTTCATAAGAGATAGCCCCACCCCACCCCACCCGACCTGTTATATACAGTCAAAAGGGTACACTTGAATCAGACTCGAGAGATGAACTGAGAAGAAAAATCCAAGAAAAGATAGGGGTAGTTATGGGATTTCAGATGGGGATGTGAACAGTAGGTTAAGGGTGGTGGAAGTTATGTAACTGTGCATGAGAGAAGGCCTGTTGACTGCTGACTGCTTGACTGGTATTTGTCAGTATACTGCTGGCCTCTGTTGAAGGTGATTTAATTTTTTAGGTTTCGTGTGTGTGAAAAAGAGAAAGGACAAGTTTATGTTTGGAGATTTTTGTTCAGTCATTGGTGGAGAAGGTGTTTGGGTTACATTTGTGTTTGTTTCGACTTTTCCTAGTTGGACAATGTGGCTACTGTGTTATGTGCACGTGTGTCGAACACACCATTATTTTTCATCTATCATAGCCTAAAACAGGTGCCAAATTTGGGCAACAAGACGCAAAAATAAAATATTAATATCTGATTAAATTGTAAGTAATTTAAAGCTAACTTAAGGATGTTGTAATGTTATCATCTTCATCTTCAAGAATAAAGACAAAGAC
The DNA here is from genome assembly GCF_051521515.1 of Lactuca serriola. NCBI lineage: Eukaryota > Viridiplantae > Streptophyta > Magnoliopsida > Asterales > Asteraceae > Lactuca > Lactuca serriola. Next base: position 74,558,339 of record NC_136415.1, on the reverse strand, counting down.
AGACAAAACAATGTCGTAAGGTAAACAACTGTTGAAACTTGAAACCACCATTAACTAATTAAGCTCCAAATTTCATCTTCATTTCCATACTTTTCTGCCACTTTTGTACTCTGTACACAACTGTTGAAACCCTTCAATTTCAACTATGTTGACTCTCTACTGTAAGTTTATAGAAATGAAGAAGCTATAGTACATAAGCTTTTGAGTAGTACGAGGGTAATGACAGTTATATTTGAAATGCATCATCTGGTCAAAGGTATTGGGTGATGGACTATTGATTTGATGTATAAACCCTAATTTGTTCGAAGTTACACTAAACATCAATTGTTTAGTTGGCTTCTTCAGCTTAACCGGGTTAGGTTTCTTGAAATAGTTTCAATATTTCATTTTTGGACAAAAAACAGCTCAAGTCTGCCCCTTTCATTATTGTTTGAAAACCCATAATGAAAAAACTCAAATTTATGGGCTTTAATTTGTTTCCATTGTTTGTTACTGTTAATCGAACCCACAACTATTGGTCTTAGATTAGAAGCTCATATCATCGAGTTGTTTGATTTCGGAATAAAACCTATATTGCTAATAGAAGGTTTGCGAAATAGTAGTTGAATAGTACGCTATCATTGATACATGTGGTGGTAGTAAAGGTGTAAGAAAGTTGTTTCAACACTAAACCTAAATCTTCTTTAGGTCAACGTCATCGTGATATATATATATATATATATATATATATATATATATATATATATATATATATATATATATATATATATATATATATATATATATATATATATATATATATATATATATATTAGTTTATAACCCGTCATAATCACAGTTATAAAATTAATCAAACTTTCGTATTAAAAAATCAAAAATCAAAATTATTAATCAATTATTTTAAATAAATTATTACTTAAGAGATATTTTTTTAGTTATATAAAATTATAATCGTTGATTTAAATATATACATGGAGTTATATCATTTTATAATTTATATTAATTTTATTTTATTTTTTAATCTAATGTTATTAATTTAATATAATTAAAGAAAGAAATTTTAAAATTTGAAATTTAAAATGAAGAATCAATTATTAATTTAATAAAATTAGAGTGAAAAATTTAAAATTTGAAATTTGAAATGAATAATTAATAAGTTGACAAGTGGCATTATAAATGATATATAACATTAATGAGGGTTCTAATTGCATGACACTTGTCAATATGAGATTAAACCTATTCTTTTATTAGAATAGGGATATATATATATATATATATATATATATATATATATATATATATATATATATATATATATAAAGAGGTAGGTTCAAATGTTTTCTATATCTATTGTGTGCTACAATGCACCAATAGGAATTTAGTATTAATTATATGTATATTAAATGCTATCCATATTTATAACTCGTTTTTATGGAAACCAATTAAATTCGTTATTAACGTCAACAACAATATTCTTTTAAAATAAATTCATATCTAGAAGAATGAGAGTGTATTATAGTAGAATACAGTCATACACTCTCGTTTTTCATATTATATGTAACTTTATTGTATTTTAAGTGAGCGGGTCCTGAAATAAAATACGAACTCCTATATAAAAACCTAGATGCAAATTCATTCTAAAAGAATGTTATTGCTGTCACTAATGACGGATTTAATTAGTTTCCATAAAAAGAGAATTATAATTATGGATATCATTTAATATACATATAATTATGGAAATCATTTAATATCTATATTTATTTAATTAAATAATTATTTAATTTACTAAATTTTTATTGGTGCATTCTATCACACAATAAATGTAAAAAACAAAATAACCTAGCCCTATATATATATATATATATATATATATATATATATATATATATATATATATATATATTTGAACGAAAAATGTATTATAAACTAGCAAGGCGCTAGCACAAAAAAGTGTTACAAATTATAAGCATATAAAGGAGAAATACACCAATTAAACCAACAAAATTAAATTTGGATCTATTCTTTACCCAATTGAGCACAAGGATTTAAATATCATACGCTGTCTTGAGAGGGGAGCATCTCTTCTTCTTAAAAACCAAGTCATTACGAGTTCTCCAAATACTCCACAATATAGAGTATATTAGCATTAGCATGAGCTTCAATCTCTTCTTATCAATGCCCAAGGAAATCAAAACAATTTTAAGCCCATCACAATTATTGGGAATGCAAGGTAGTAAACCACTCAATTACTAAACCAAGACCATATCTTCCTTGAGAACGAGCACTGCATAAAAATACGCTCAACTGATTGTTTTATTTCCCCACAAAAGTGACATGTAACAGAATCCAACAAAATTCATTTTTCCACAAGAAATTCTTCGAAATTCAATTGCAAAGCAACCTCCAAACGAAACAATTCACTTTAATTGGAACCCATTTCACCCAATGAAAATGCCACATATGATTATTGATATCCAAATTATTATCCATTAAATCTCTAAGAGACTTAACAAAGAAAATGTTGGACTCGCCGGCCTTCCACTCCCATGAATCTGTCTTTCTAGACAAAGTTGTATCTGCCACCATACTTGACAGGTTCTCCAACTCAGCCGACTCCCTACCACTTCTCAGACATCTCTTCCACATGCCGTGAAAAACAACATCGTTGCCAATATTAATCCTATCTGAGACCTTGCAATTCTTTTCACTTTCAATCTTATACAACTCCGGGAATTCAATTCTTAAAATTATATCACCACACCATTTATCCTTCCAAAAATGAGTATGCTTCCTATCTCCTAATTTCATGCAAAACAAATCATCAAGACCAATATTTCCATTCATCAAACTCCCATTTTATCTGATAAATGTTCAACCAAGCCCCCGGTATCCCACATCTCGCAAAAGACATCCCATTAATTCCTCTAGTATTATGTAATACCATAATACAAGAGGACTAAAGCTAATTTTGCTCCACTCTAAATCTCCACCACCATTTTTCAAGGAGTGTGATGTTCATCGATCTAAGATCACCAACACCAAAGCCACCTAAAATTTTTGGTTGCGTAATTGTCTCCTAAGCTACCCAATGAATCTTCTTACAATTATCCACACCTCACCAAAGAAATCTCCTTAGAATGCCTTCCAAAACTCCAATAACTTTCTTAGGGCCTTTAAAAAGAGCAAAATAGAAAAGATGAAAACTACCCAACACTAATTTGACAAGAGTAAACCTACATCCAAAAGAAATATTTTTAGCCTTCTATATAGACAACTTATTCTTGAACTTCTCTATAATCGGATTCCAACTTTTAGCAAGGTTCATATTGGCCCCAATGGGAAGACCAAGATATTTAAAAGGAAAGCAAGCGGGCTCACATAGCAAAATACTATTCAGACGATCAATATCCAAATTATCAACCCCAATACCAAAAACTTTGCTCTTTCCAAGATTAAATTTAAGACCGGAGGCAAGATTAAAACATCTAAGTATCCTATTTAAGTTGATAAAGTTGAGCTCCGACCACTCCCCCACAAACATAACGTCATCCGCATATATAATATGCGACAAAATAGGACCATTATTTGGCAATGAAACACCTCGAAAGATAAGATCATCACAAGCTTCCTTTAAACACACACACATACACACACACACACACACACACACACATATATATATATATATATATATATATATATATATATATATATATATATCCTAGAATTTCATAAACCATGTCTTCTAAACAAATTACCATCATTATCACATTTACTATAGCGAATATTTTCAAAGTTCTATTATGAGGATGGATTATGTGTTTCCAAAAAAAGTAATATATTTTTAAAAAGTTTTTTAGGTACTTATTATCTAAAACCCGGATTAGACTGTGGTGTGTCGACATGCAGTGAAACAAAGTGAACACCGTCCATATTTCATTGCATTTCTTGGGTAACCACAGTAAAATGGACATTAAATTGGTGTTGAAGTGACTGGAATAATATGATTAAACCACATCCCATATGATGTGGAGCATATTAAAGACCTAACAAAAGCCTACACTAAGAAATTGGAGAAAGGGGAGAAGGATAGGGGCCAAAAGATTTCCAACTTAAAATGTAAGTAACTTTTGAGGGGTAAAGAATTTAGAGTTGTGTGATACATCTATGGAAAGTTCTCAATGGACCATAGAGCTTTTAACAGATCCTGTCCCAAGGTCTTTCTCAAAATTCCATTGTTTGGGATCTCTCAGGAAATGACACATTCAAAATCTTACTAGAAATATTCAAAAGCTTTTACTGTGAGAAAACTTCAAAATTTTAATAATACAACAATAATAATGGTCAAATCCCATATCCTAATGGTGTCAAAATAAAATTACATGTAGAAGTTTATATCAATAGACATTTGATCTAGTGATATGTCCTTTTTTCATAAGGTTGAATGTTCAAATCTCGTCTGATACATACTTAAAATTCATGAGTAGCTATAGAAGTTCATCTTCAAAAGTTTAATAATAATCTACCAAAAAGGTAAAATATTATCTTAAATTACTATTTCCATTATTTGAACGAGAGACAATATGTTGCTTCTTTGCACTCCACGAAATTAGGTTGCCTCCTAGAACAATAAAAACCCCATATCGTCGGGTCTCCAAACAAGGAACCCAATCAGCATCTAAATAACCAAGTGTGGCATCCCCTATTTTTTAGAACAAAAAATGTTTATTTACGCTTTAATATCATAGTATTTTTGTTTGTGGAAAATCTCAGTATAATAAAACATTTTGCAGAAACTATTTCGTTTTATTAAAATATATTTGGGTAAAGATGTTGTTTGAAAATACAAAAACTTTAAGTATGTCATAATAAATACATAACATTGTTACAGCGTAAAGACATAATGGTCTTGAACACTAGTGCAGGTTGTATCTTAATCACTCAACATCCTAAACAAGCTCTAACAACTTTAACCCTATTAAATGTGATGCATAAAATTTGAGTGGGTCGGGTTGGGACACCTGGTGACAAACATAGGATTTTCAATCCCACAATATTATTATGATAATACTTTATAATTATCAAACCTACAATACCAACTATTACCAAGCAATATAGATACATCCCATAACTCATATATATATATATATATATATATATATATATATATATATATATATATATATATATATATATAACATTACACTCATACATACCCATCCCAACTGATTCTCACAAATCCTAGTCCACAATTATCAGCAAGAACCAACTCGTCTGATGAATCGTTAGAGCAATGGTTTGACTACACAACTAGGGACTTCCTTGGTTGGTATAAGTCACAAAGGCACTTTACCCGACAGAGTATTTGATGAATATGGTATTCCATTTCATCTATGTATGTGGGTTATAATCTCATACTAGCAACGTAATTCACAAGATTATCTAGAATGTCAAGTATTTTCATCCTACCCTATTAGATGACCAGAAATACTATTTTAGATGCCTAATCGGACCCACCATATCTAGCTATCCAAAGGAATACAATATCTTACTCTAGTACGTAATTTGTACCATCGACACTTGATAGTGTCATGAAACATAGTTCTACTCTCCGTTCCTATCGCACACACCCTTAATATGATGTTACCAAATATCCAAACTTAATTATATTAAGCATCCCTTTTATGTCCTAATGACAAGATTACAATGTCTATAATCAACCGATTTTCTGCCTATGTAATATTTTTACACTACAAGGTATAACTAAACACTCTTTTATTTTAACTCGAACTAAGCATCCTTTATAAATCTTATTTCATTACCAGGTAAGACCGTAATGCTTATTACTGATTTCCAAACCATGTTCCTATTTATACCATACTATCGCAATAGAGTGTGCTACTATTCTTTTATCCAACTTAACCGGATTTAAATATTCTGTATATGTCTTAGTTTTAACTTAGATAATATTACAATCCTTGTAATCAATCTTCTATGTCACACCCCAAAACCCAGAACGGCGGAAACGTTCTGGGGCGGAGGACGTCATGTAATGTATCACAACAGTGTAAAGTAGTAAACAAGCAACAACATTGCATTAATAGTATAATTTTAATTACAAGTGTGTTCGTTCATAGTATAAGACAACATAATAAATAATCAAAATAAAAGATAAGTCTTGATTTATCCGTCTTCACAAAACCTGGTCGTCGTACCTGTCTATTTGTGACCTGAGAATACAAGTTTATTTTGAAAGCGAGTATCAGCAATAAAGCTGGTGAATTCATAAGTATTAATGTGTCTTTGATTCGTAAAAACTGTAAAGTAAAGACTTGTAAACATTTGGAAAAAGTTGGAAAATGTTTCTAAGTAACTGTAAACGTTTGAAAACCCTAGGAAATCCTATATTTCCTACTAGTATAAAAGTAGTCTTCTACCAAGACTCGACTGTTTTGAAAGTAAGCATCACTGTAAATGTGACGGTTTTTCCCTGTGAAACTATTATTATAAAAATTATAGTCTACCTCGTCGATTATGTGTAAGAGTCACAATATAGAGGTAATAAGGAAAAATAGTTTATCTATATCAAATATATCCTACCTCGTCGTTCATGTGAATGTGTCACAAAGTAAAGGAAGGAGAATAATATAATAACTAAAGATGTATCCTTTTGCAGTAGGATATCCACGGCGTGGAAACTCGCCGAACAGTACAACCGTAGACACCTGTCGATCATCATTTTCCCTACTGTAGCTAACAGCCTTGGGTGTGGAATGGTAAGTCCCGAAATGTTTGTAACAGATCCTATGTAATAGTATCTATTAAACGTATTAATATAGACGTGTTCATGTAAGCGTATCTCTGTACATGTATCAATGTAAATGTACTCATGTAAGCATATATATGTGAACGTATTCATGTAACATATAATGTATTAGTATAGACTCATGAATGAACTGACTCTTGTGTGATTCCTTGTACTTGGAATTGTAAGTAGTATCTCCTAACTATACCTGTTATAGTTATTAGTAATGTATGAGTATAACCGGAAGTATACCTTTGCTACCCAAAGGTGCTGAACTGACTAATGGAACCTTTATACACACACACACACACACACATATATATATATATATATATATATATATACATGATATATAAATAATATTTAGACGACATTCGGACGAGCAACCAATACCCTAAGGCCACATCCCAACGAGGAAAAGGAAAAATAGCGAGCTAACCGTCCTAAATCCTTTAAACATTATTTATATAACTATATATATATATATATATATATATATATATATATATATATATATATATATATAAAAATATATATCTAGGCATGCATTTGACAATATAAAAGCGTAAAAGAAGTTTTATAATACCTTTGAAAAGTTTAATAATGAATAAATGATGACTTGATGTCAGTTTATAAAATTATATCAAAGTAGTTTGTTTGATAAGAACAGTTTAAAGTATAAGAAATCCTTTGTTTGGAACACAATTGTAACAGAGTTTGAAAGGAAACATACAGTGTGTAAGACAGTTTGATAAGAGTTTTAAACATGTAAAAATGTTTAAGAAAGTCATTTGAAGAAATCTGTTTGGTAAAACAGTTAACATACAGTAGATCCATTTGCATGCTAGTTTTAATCACGTGTGATTGATATAATAACTAAACACGATTCAACTTGTATTCCCCCTTCCCCCCCCCCCCCCCCCCACGAAGCATTTATAAACATTTAAAAACATTTAAAAGGTTAATTAAGGGGTATGAACTCACTTGATAAGTGGTTAATCGAGCAGCGTTTCGTTTCCAAGAAGGATCGTTCTTGACATAACCGTGAGTCTTGGTTGAAGAAACGAGCTTCACGCGGGCAGTACTTCGACTGGAAAGAAGTCGATTTCTCCGAAATCTTGGGACTTCGGGACTTGCGTCGTGTGTTGGAGGTTTTATCGGGGCTTCGGGGTAGTTTAAAAGGGCTTAATAGGGTGTAGAAGTAAGAGAGAGGTTAGGAATGAGCAGCCAAACTCGAAAGGCTTCGATTTCTATATATAGGCTAAAAATCGAAGTTCACGTCGTGAGTTTGCCCCAAATTCGTCATGGCATGCGCCATATGTCAAGTGGCTCTTAAATGCTCAGTCAGACTGTTCACGTCGTGAACACAGTGTTCACGTCGTGAATACTGACAATTCTGACACAGCGTCGAAATTCGTGTCCCAACTTCAGAAAATCATATCTTTCGCATACAAGCTCCGTTTTCGACGTTCTTTATATCCACGCGTAGCTAAGAAAAGGCTCTACAACTCTCGTTTACACTACGTTGGCTAATTTTGACTTTATTTTTAGTATATTATTGATATATTATCTTTATATTATTTTTAGTAGGCCGGGACACGAAAACTCCGTCATAAATCCATAACTTCTTCATCCGACGTCCGTTTTCGTCAGACTTTTTACCGTTGCGCTACTATTATTGAGACCTTCGATTCTCATTTAGTTTGTGTTGGCAAAAAGTCTCTCGATCTCTATTTCAAGTTTTTAGCTGTCTACTGCTATATCCGTAACTTAGAAAAATCATAACTTCCTCATACGAAGTCAGATTTGGTCGTTCTTTTTATGTACGTTTACGGTTTAATGATATCTAAAACTTTCATTTAGATACCTAAGGCTAAAAATTATTGTATTGAAACTTCACGTTTGACGTCTATCAGTGTTGCCGGTTTTGCTGAGAATCTTCGGTTGGTCATAACTTCTTCGTTATAACTCGGATTTTAGGGTTCTTTGTATGTACAAAAACCTTGATACGATTCCTACTACTTTATTTAACCCAAATAATATTTTAGGAAAGTTAAATTTTGACCTAAATTTGACTTGGGTTCCATCATATTGTCTTGAAATATCGGGTTGTCACATTCTAATACTAACTTAGTTTAGACAACACTATCCTAATTTAGTGTATAATTTTAATACGGAGTATCAAATATTTTAATATACAGTAAACTTTAAAGTAATAATACTTATTTTTAAGATTATCATGTAATAATATCATATAAACTTTTAACACATAATTAACCATATTTGGTTCATACAGTATATGTTATCAAATATAAACTTAACAAATATTCTAGATAATAAGAAATTAATTCACAAATAAAATTTCAATCGATAATTAATACTTGTTAATAAGTACTTTGTATTAAAATCATGTTCATGCATGAAATTAACTATGTACTCACCTGATATATGTGGAAGACTCGCAAGAAAGTGAGCTCTTTGACTGACACTTCAGATTTCATTTTAAAGCGACTTAAATATAAATATTACTAAGACTTAGTATCCATTCGTATTTATAAAGTTTAATCATTATAATATTTTTATTAGAATTATCAATAATCTCAAACGAAACACTGACTTATAGTTGATAAGAAACAACCAGGTAAAATCGTATCGGATGTAGGATCCGTTTGGTATATAAAGATATATTGTTTGGAAAATCGACTTGAAACACCTCACTGCTCTAGCCTTGTCATCATTCTCATAAGTAGATCAATTAGTATTACGACTGCTATTGCTGGTAAATCTTATTTATAAGTTCATAATAATGTTTACAAACATAAATATAAGTTATACTTAAAGCACGATAAGCATAACTCAACTTATAGGTTGTTTGACGAAAAACCAGATATTATGTGGGCAGAAATTTGAACCGAAAGCTCTATTTCTCGGCGATCTCTGGCGCTCTAGAGCTTAGCTACTAACATCTAAGAAGCACTAGAACCTGGCCTCCAGGGTTTGGGAGAGTTTGGGGAAGATTTGGAGGAAGTTGGCAAGAAATGAATAAAGAAAACGAAGTATTTATAGGGATTCAGGAGGGACGTGTCACGCCCAGGCATGCTACACCTAGTGAGGTGACATGGAAGCCTCTCCTTAGTCCATGTGTTATTGATCCGACAAAAGGATTGGGGGCTAAGGGTTCAACCAAATCGTGCGGCGTGTCGCTCATCCATGGTGCCACGTGTCACGATCTTGATGGTACGAATATTTTTCTAGAAATTATCACTTTCGCATAGGACTCTGTTTTATATGATTTTTATATCCACGCGTAGCTATCGAAGAGTACTATAATTTTTATTTAGACCCCGTCGGCTAATTTTCAATTATTTTCGTTTTACGGTACGAGAAGACTTAGACTATAAATAATGTTGCGAAATTCATAACTTCTACATCTGAACTTTGTTTCCGACGCTCTTTATATCGTCGATTTCATATTGAAGAGTACTACAAGTTTTATTTAGATTGTTTCGGCTAGCAATCAACCGACTTTTATTTCGATTAATGTGCCGCACACTTTTGTACTATGTCGCACTCGAAACTTTGAAAAATTATAACTTACTCATACAAAATCGGATGTTGACGTTCTTTTTATCGACTTGTTCCTATTAATGAGTACTAAAAATATTCGTTTAGACAACCGCTTAGGCTAATAAGCAACCTATCTCCGATTCACTTTTTATGATACATACACTATATCGTGTCGAACAGGAAACTTAGATAAATCATAATTTTCTCATACGAAGTCAGATTTATGCATTCTTTATATCCACGTGCTCATGATCAAGACTACTATAACCTTTGTTAAGATATTTTAAATAATATTTTATTTTTTTAATTTTTATTTTATCGTTTAACAATAAATTTTATATTAAGGTTTTCTACAATTATTATAAACTAATAATATTTATTTACATATCGTGCAAACGATAATTATTTATTAGCTTGTAATACATATGAAACACGATTACCATATTCAAGGATTTTATTTATTTGATTAAAAGTATACTGATTATTATTATACTCTAAATGTGTATTCTGAAATTGCAAGTGTTACACCAAGCATAGTTGGAGAAGAGGAATACATGAATGACAAGTTGAGGAAACTATGCCCTTTACATACCATAGAATTCGTTTAAAGGCCTGAAAGTGATTAACTATCAGCATGTAAAAACTAACTCACCTGGTTAACTTCATGTGAAAAGTCAGGACATTTTTTTTTTGTGAACAACAACAATACATCTTAAAACTCAAAAAATGGCTAGGTAGAAGCTAGCAAAAGACATAAAATTAAGGCAGCGTTAGATTATACAATCGTGTAGTTCAACTGATACTATCATTTTGAGTTCCTAAAGGAAAATTAACGAAAAGAAAGTTCAACAATATTGTCAAACATGAATTGTTTCTTATACTTAGAAGGGGAAAAATAATTGAATTCCTATAGGACCAAATCACCCACAACATTGTCATACGCACAACTCCAAAATCGAATGACCTCGTCTAGCCACCAGAGTAGCATCAATCTAAGCAAGAAAATCTGTACGCTCTAAAAAGGTAGGAATTGACAAATCTAACCACAATTCGACCCTTTTCCAAATTAAACGAGCCAAATCACATTGAAAGAATAAATGTACGACATCTTCCGAATCAGCATGAAAAATAGAACAAATAATTGAATCCAAATCCACACCTCTACCCACCAAAATCGTTCTAATTGGAATTCTCTGCAACCAAAAAAGCCACAAAAAGATATTAACCTTGACAAGAATATGATTGTTCCATCGGCTAGCAACACCTCCCATAGGAAAGTCTAAAAGAGTCAATATGAATCATGGTTGACTTGACATAAAAAATACCACTTGGATCGAAATCCCAACTCCATTTATCTGGAACAGACATCAACACAATCGAAGTCAAGAGTTTCATAAGACAATCAAATTGCATCGTTTCCACTCCACCTCTAATAGGGTGATGCCACGGGAAATTTCATCTCGTCGAACTCCAATAATCACAAACAATACCACCTTTCATTAAAGATAGAGCATATAGCTTATGGAACTGAATCTTGAGAGACACACCCCCACACCAAGTATCATCCCAAAACTTAGCAATAGACCCATCACCAACCATAATAGACATCAAATTTAGGTCAATAGTATTCCTCTCATGCAGTTGATTTATAGGTCCCATAATTTTCTACCACACCCCTCCTCCAGAAGGCTGATAATACCCAAATAAAGCACCACTAGTCCATGTAAACCCTTAATAAGTATCAGTGATAAAAAAAATCTGCTTCATGGAGAAAAAACGCCACTTCTACTTGTACAAAAGGGCAAGATTGAATGCATACAAACTACCAATATCTAAACCACCTTTATCTTTAGAGTTTATAAACACATCCCATTTCTCCTAATGAATACACCTTTGATCTTCTTCCATACCAATAAAATAAGCTATACAAGATTCCAACAAGGGACAAACAGTAGTATGTAGTCTAAAAATCAAGAAAAATTAGATACCTAAACTGCCCAGGACCGATTTGGTACGAGTTAGACGACCACCAATAGAAAGCAATTTAACTTTCAAAGATGAAAGTCTATTATGAAACCGGTCTATAATGACATTCCAGCTTCTGGCTCAAGCCATAGAACCACCCATCGGGATCCAAAATCAGAAAAAGGTATAAAAGCAGCAACACAGCTAGTAATAAAGGCTAGAGAAATAACTTTTTAATGATCCACTCCAACACCCCAAAGACTAGATTTAAAGATATTAATCTTTAAACCATACATCATATAAACACATCAGAAGATAGTAATAAGATTTCAGACAATTATGTCATCCTAATCAACCAAAAACAAAGCATCGCCTACATAAAAATATATGATATAAAACAAGACTCAAATCTCCAATATTAATAACACAAAAGAGTCGAGTGGCAACCACATCCTCCATGGCAACATGGATACCTTTCATAGCAATAATAAACAAGAAATGAGAGACAGGTTCCCCATGCGTCAACCCTCAGAACAACTGAAATTCATTTGTGGGGCTCCCATTCATAGGGATAGAAGATCTAGAGTTTTTAAATAGCTCGCTAATCCACATACGCCACCTATCACTGAATCCCATAAACACCATTGTCTTATCCAAATAATCCCAACTAATAGAGTCATAGGCTTTCTCAAAAATCAACTTCAAAATTAAGATTTTTTTTATTCTTAAACCACGATTCACTCACCATGAGAGGACCGTCTAAAATTTGACGACCCTTAAGAAAAGTCAACTGCTCCACACCAATAACATAATAACATCAAGAAGAAATAAGGCAAGTCGATTTGATAACAGTTTAGCAATAATTTTAAACTGCATCTCAATTAGGCTAATAGGACAAAAATCCTTCACCGGTAGTGGGTTATCAATCTTCTGGATGAGGATAAGAAACGAAGAATTACAACCCACTGGAATAATAGGTTTGTAAAAAAATTATGCACAAAAGCAATCACATCATTACCTAAAATATCCCAGTAATTCTTAAGAAATTTGAAAGAAAATCCATCCGGGTCAGATGTTCGCTCCCCGCCACAATCTCATACCGCCTCCTTAATTTCTTCAACTGAAAGTGGTTTTCCTAAAAACGAAACAACCTCAAACATGAAAGTGGTTAGATATTTCGAGAAATACGGGAAGTTAGAGCGGGGGTGTAACTCGTCCTTCATCACGCTTGTACCAAAAACAAAAGACCCGTTAGACCTGGGTGACTACAGACCAATTAGTCTAATTGGATGTCTATATAAAATAATTTCCAAGATCTTAGCTAATAGAATCAGCGAGGTGATTGGCAAGAACATTGGAGATACCCAAACTGCATTTGTAAAGGGACGTAACATTCTTGATGGACCACTAATTGTAAATGAGATATGTGCTTGGGCCAAGAAGGTGAAAAAACAGGTACTGCTGTTCAAGGTGGATCTAGAAAAAGCCTTCGACTCCGTTAATTGGGAGTACCTCGAATCGATCCTTGTTCAAATGGGGTATGGAGATAAATGGCTTATGTGGATTAAGGGGTGTCTTCAATCAGCTAGACTTTCAGTTCTTATAAATGGGTCTCCAACTGCAAAATTTGGAATGGAAAAAGGTGTGAGGCAGGGTGACCCGTTGTCACCGTTCCTTTTTATAATCGCTATGGAGGGACTCAACGTCGCGATGAAAGCGGCGTTCCAGAAAGGTCTTCCATGGAATAAAAATTCCACATTCAGAAATTTCAATCTCTCACCTGTTCTATGCCGATGATGCTATTTTCGTGGGAGAGTGGAGTCAAAGGAACATTAAGAACTTAGCAAGGGTATTAAGATGTTTTCAGGCGGCGTCTGGGTTAAAGGTCAACTTCAACAAGTCTAGGGTTTTTGGTGTAGGAGTTGACATGTTGGAGGTATCTCGATGGGCAGCACCTTTGGGTTGTCAGCCATCTTCGCTGCCCTTCTCATACCTGGGGGCCCCAGTGGGCGCAAATATGAAGTTAAAGAAACACTGGAAGCCCATAATTGATCGTTTTTATGAAAAACTATCGCCTTGGAAATCAAAAGTGCTTTCCTTTGGAGGAAGATTAACCTTAGCCAAAGCGGTACTTGGCAGCTTACCATTGTATTATTTCTCTCTATGTGTGGCTCCGGCGGGAGTTATTGACACTCTTGAAAAAATTCGTAGACAATTCTTATGGGGTGGGAGTGATGACAAACGAAAAATAGCTTGGGTATCATGGGGAAAGGTCGTTACTTCAAAGGAGAAAGGGGGACTTGGCCTTGGCGCACTCAAGGCCTTTAACATATCATTGATTGCCAAATGGTGGTGGGCACTAAAAACAAACAAAACAGCCTTATGGTGCCGTGTAATTATGGGAATTCATAATTTGCATAACAAACCCGCTAACGTTTTATCAAAAAGAACTATTCTAGGTGTGTGGAAAAACATATCGGAAGTGATGACTAACCTAACTAAGGTGGGAATAAATTTTCATGACATTTTAAAGAAACGGGTGATGAATGGTAACGACACCCTCTTCTGGTTGGACAGTTGGTGCGATAGTGAGTCTTTAAAAGACAAATTCCCAGAACTTTATCAGCTTGAAAGGCATAAGACATGCAGGGTTAGTCAAAGAGTACAAGCAGAGGGCCACACTTGGGAATGGAGATCAACCCCTGCATCTGCTGAACAAATTCATAGTCTTAGGATGCTATATGATGTCATTGGAGAACACCAGCCAACTCCAGAACCTGATACATGGAATTGTCCCCTATCGGAGGATGGTACGTTTCATGCAGAGGTGATCAGACTCAAGATTGATAATGTAGAACCGGCGAACAACGAAGTAATCATCCCTTGGATCCATGATATTCCCTTAAAGGTCAATACTTTTATTTGGAAAGCTAATCTAGGTCGTATCCCAACAAATGTGGCGTTAAAGAAGAGAGGAGTCACAATATTACACTCAACATGCTCCCAATGCCATCTCGAGGATGAAGATTCGGAGCATGTTCTGTTTCGTTACCCAACGGCGAGCACAGTATGGGACCTGATGTTTAAATGGTGCGAGATTCCGAATCCACAATTCCAAACCATTGGAGAACTCAGCAGATTTGTAAAAACTTGGGGGAGATGTCAGAGAAGGAGAAACAATCTAATTAGTGTTTGTTATGGTGCCATATGGTTACTATGGAAAAAGAGATGTGACTGGGTGTTTAGGAGCATTCAATCTACCCCCTTCCAGATTATAGATAATGTTAAGTCTCTTGTCCTCGTTTGGCTTAGACACAGGAGAATCAATTGTCAGTATAGTTGAGTATAGTTGGGCTGATTGGTGCACTTGCCCGCTGAAATGTTTGTAATCCAAAACCAATTGTAATTCCTTTCTTTTTTGGGCCCGCCTAGTACCTTGCTAGGCGGTCGTCCCTTATAATATTTGCCGGTTCAAAAAAAAAGGGAGCGATACGTAGTGGGATCAGAAAAAGGAGTATCAGCACTAAGGAGATAATTAATCGGTAGTGTACAATAGAGTGGCAATCAGTTTTGAATTTAGCAATTAAATTCGTTTAAACAAGAACATCATCCATATATTTGGACTTAGTCAAGAACAAACCACCTCGAGGCCGAAAAAATAGCTTAAGTGACCAAGATCTTTAACGACACATGGTGTCTCATTGGTTCCCTCGACATAAACTAGAAGGTACAAGATGTAGGAACAATGTTATTGTTTGGATGAAGCTCATTTATTTATTTTATGTATCAAAGCTAAATGTGCATGTATATCAGTTTTGAACTGTTTTTTTTTAAATCGATTTTTAAAAAAGCAGTTTATCTGGATTGATTTTGGTTATAATGGGTTCTTTTTTTTTTTTTTTTTTTTTTTTACAAAAAATAAATAATGATTTGTGTAACTAGAAAATTAGAGGTTTTGGCTGTATTCAACTTCTAGCATTTTATTTTTTGTTTTATAATTTGTGAATACCCCGCACATAATATTGTGAGTTTCATCAATATATTTAACAATGAAGAGATAAATACGTCTTCCAATAAAGAGTAACTCGATATTTGAGAACCTTCTTAGAAAAGATTATAACTTTCGTAAATATTGAAAGATAGTTTTCTATACTCCATAAACAGTTATATTTTGATATAAATTATTATATTATTCGAGCTTTTACTTCCATTTGATGTCTTTATTAATCAAAATTGTCTTAAAATGTAAGTCACACCGAGCTTTATTCATTTTTGTCGCTATCGGAATCATGAAAGTTGAATTTTGAGCATACGTTTCGAAAATTATAAGTCGTGGGTTTCATTTTTTTTCTTTAATTTAAAATAAAATTCCAAAATTCTAATTGTAGCATTCATCTTCATTAATGTAAAAATTGGGCAATTATGGAAATTATTCACACTGGTTGAAAGATTTCCAAAGCCCAAATCAAAGTGTTGGCATATCCAAATTAAAATAACATTTTTTATAGTATGAAGTTATAAATGTATTTAAGAAATTAATTATTTATAAAATATTAAATATACAAAATTTGAGATGATGTCGATCCAGTCTCACCATACTATATTCCAATTATATTAGAAAAACACAAAATGGGCATGAATTGATTGCAAGTAAATCTGTTCTCGGGCTTGGGCATGAGCCTAAAATAACTAGCCCCATATGTTTTCTGGCCTATACAGTTTAAGAATGAATATATATATATATAAATATATATATATATATATATATATATATATATATATATATATATATATATATATATATATATATATATATATATATATATATATATATATATAGGGGTGTAAGTGAGCCGAGCTACTCGTGAGCTATTCGAAATCGACTCATTAAAAACTCGACTCGAACTCGATTTAAACGAGCCCGAGCCGAGCCTGAGCTTTACTCGGGGCTCATTTATTAAACGAACTCGAGCCCCGAGCTTTTATACCGAGCTCGACTGGGGCTCGCAAGCTTAAACGAGTCTATATAAATTATAATATAAATATATTTTTCACTCCTTATATTATATATTTATATTATTAATAATTTATTTTCTTAATTTCTTTAATTCTTTGTATGGAAACAAAGAAACGCCTTTGCCGACCTTCCTTTTACTTCAATCCTTATATTATATATTTATATTATTAATAATTTATTTTCTTATTTTCTTTAATTCTTTGTATGGAAACAAAGCAACACCAACGCCTTTGCTGACCTTCCCTTTACTTCGCATTCCCATACGGCGATCGACATTAGCAGACTAGCAGTTTACCATCTAGGGCTACGACGGTCGGGATTAGAAGTTTACCATCTAGGGCTTCGACGTTGCCCCTGTTCCTGTGAATCCATCTCGTTCTCAACTGTATTCCAATCCATCTCGTTCTCAATAGTCGACAGGTATGATTATTGGAAAATTTTCTTGTTTTTTTGTTGTACTTCAACTGCGAATCTGTGATTGAATGATACTGGAATCAATCTATTCGACGTTGCCACTGTGATTTAATATATATATATATATATATATATATATATATATATATATATATATATATATATATATATATATATATATATATAATAATCGCCAAAGACAGTCACCTTATTGCCATCGTCTTGTTGTTTATTCTTTGAATGCATTCTAATGTTAACATGTTATTAAATTCCATGACAAGTTTACACGTTTAATATTCATAAGAGAATAAATTCAAAGCTTCAAAAACATAAAATTGTCCATCTTAATAAAATGGATACATATGAGTTGTTTCGTAAAACCAAAACACTAAATTACTGCTAAATTTTGTTATTTTTCTTCTGTAACGTATAAAATCAAGATTTAACCCCACAACAATTTGATAACCAATTTTTTAAAAAATCTGATGAGGAGGTCGGAAATTCCAGCCCATTGTCCAACCAAACAATTTGATAACATTTATGATCTCCAAGACACAAGTAAGAAGAATATATTATTAAATTTGTGTTTAGATTTTATTTCAAACTAGAAATTACCCCTCCCCATGACAATATGCAAACATGGCATTTATGATCTCCAACATAATAAGGTCTAGGATTCAAACCACAAACATGACAATATGTAAAAGTTGATGTATCTATGATTTGTATTGTTTTCTTATGGACCCCAGTTACCAAATTGATGTATCTATGATTTGTATTGTTTTCTTATGAAAAAAGATTCAATGGATGATGGAGGGTCTACAACAAATCTATTAAGTCCAAACAAAGAAATGGGGGTTGAAACAGGTGTTGGGATTAATAATCCGTCATCACAATCAGCACATGGTATGGATCACACAACCACTCCAAATGAAGATACAACAAGTCAAATTCCTAATGAAAATGAAAGTGTGAGAGAAAAAAATAATGAAACCGATGAAGATGAAGTACAATTAACGAGAAAACGGAAAAAAACATCAAAAGTATGGGACGACTTTGTTGTAGTTACACTCCGGGATGGTACGAAAAAAGCCGAATGCAAACATTGTAAGTCAAGGTTGGCTATTATTGGTTCAGGTCCTACATCATCATATAAAAGACACCTAAACAGCTGCATCCCCCCATAAACAATCGCTAAAAAACCAACAAATACTAAATTTTCAGCCTAGTGGGTGTGATGTGGATTCTGTGCCACCATTGATTGGACTCGATACAAAATATGATGAAAACAAGATGAGGGAGTCCATAGCTAATTGGATACTAAGTACTGAGCAACCGTTTGCTACTGTGGAAGATGTCATGTTTGTGAAAATGATGAAGACAGCTACTCCATTGTTTGAGAAAGTAAGCAGAGTTACAATTACATCAGACTGTTTTAAGGTATACGAGCATGAGAAGAAAAGGTTGAAAGCCCTTACAAAAGCTGCCTCTAAAATCAGTTTAACAATTGATTGTTGGAAGTCCTCGCATCAGAAAATTGAGTATATGGTTATTATTGCACACTTTGTAGACCATAATTGGAGGTTTAACAACTTGCTCAATATTAATATTTAATTATTTATCTTTTTCTTTCTATCATATTTTAATTTATATCTCAACATTTTTCTACAGATTATGGAAACGTGTATTAAGTTTTGTACATGTTCCTCCTCTTCGTACTGCGGTTGATATTGCTGATGGTATTTACAAGTGTTTGCAAGAGTGGGAAATTAAAGATAAGATTTTCACCATCTCAGTTGACAACGCAGCTTATAATGACAAAGCTTTAAGAAGATTGAAAGAAACTTTTTCGCGCGTAAGAAAACTTTCATGTGGTGGTAGATTGTTTCATATACGATGTTGCGCACACATATTGAATCTTCTAGTGAAAGATGGTCTTGCAATAATTGATCATATCATCGGTGATGTTCGTGAGGGTATAAAGTATATTAACAATTCGGAGGGTAGACGTCTAAATTTTTCAAAGGCTGCACATCAAATGCAAATACGTGATCGGAAGTTAATGCTTGATGTTCCAACACGATGGAATTCAACCTATGATATGTTGTGCATGGCGTTAAAGTTCAAAGATGCTTTCCCAAGGTATACTCAAATATATCTTAAAGTTTTTAACACATGTTCATATTCACTAACACTTTAATTGTGGTTTTCTCAGGTATGCAGAGTATGAACCACATTTTCATCACTTGCCAACTGACGAAGATTGGGAAAATGTTCAAAGCGTATGTGAAATTTTGAAGGTTTTTAAGGTTTGTGTTTAATATGCATAATATTTTATAAATAAATGATTTTCTTTGTTGACTAAATCCAACGATTATGCTTAGGTGTGCACGAATATCATCTCGGGCACTGATTATCCTACTGCTAATTTATATCTAATTGAAGTGTTTAGAGTGAAGCAAACTCTTGATAAAGGTTCATTATCTACAAACGATTTTATTCGTGATATGGTGAAGAAAATGAAAGAAAATTTTGACAAGTATTGGGGTGAGTGCCACCTTGTAATAGCAATAGCTTCTGTGTTAGATCCATGGTTCAAGATGAAGTTGGTTGAATTTTGCTTTCCAACACTTTATCAAAATTCAGACAAGAACATTAAATAAGTGAAGAATGCACTTTATGAAATGTATTCGGAGTATTTAGAGATGCATGATACATTAGTTAGGGAATCTGCAGCACATGGAAGTGAACATGAAAGAAATGTTTTAGGGTTGAATGAAGGTACATCAATTGGATTTGGATGGAGGCATTTGGAGAGTTCATAAAGACTGCAGATTTGGAGAGACCAGAAAAGTCAGAGCTTGATATGTAATTAGAAGGTGTTTATAGGGAG